>NC_057807.1:516151375-516163324 GCF_018294505.1 Triticum aestivum
TCTTCTCCATTGCAAAACCACCTCCTCTCCTCTCCATCATCTCCATTCCAAAACCACCTCCTCTCCTCTCCATCATCTCCATTCCAAAACCACCGTCTCGCCTCTCCCTCTTCTGATCTTCTCTCCATTGCAAAACCACCTCCTCTCCTCTCCATCATCTCCATTCCAAAACCACCTCCTCTCCTCTCCCTCTTCTCTATTGCAAGACCACCGTCTCTCCTCCCATCTTCCAAAGCTAGCACCGGACCACTCAGAACGACATCTGTGGAGAGGATGCAACAGCGAATCAGGCAGATCACCGGCGGCGACCAGGCAAAGTTAGCCAGGTTGAAGGAGATCCTTAGTTGGTTTGACAATGAGTGGGAGATTTCGAGGACGGTGCGGGCCATGTGGCAATGTATGCGAAAGAGAGAGACGACGGCGATGAGGGCGACGATGTACATGTACTCCTCGGTGACAGTCATGCTGTAGTCCTCCGAGTTCATCGAGTATCTCCTATGGGCGATGGAGCAGACATATTCGCCCGAGGCGACAGTCAGGCGGAGGTGGTGGGCGTACAGGTCAAAGGTCGAGCACCCAGAGGATAACGAATCGATCGAGTATGGTGTGCCGTTCGTGAGGGTGCAAAGCCAGCCGGAGCCACATGAGTATTCATTCTCCCATCGCAAGAGGAGGCCGGATGGAGTGATGTAGCTTCCCCGACGTTCTCCATGGTTCCCTCAATGCTCGCCTCGTTTCAATGGCGGCGGTAGGGTTTAAGGTAAGCTTCGCACTAACCTAATCTTCCACCTGCTCATGCTTACAATCAGTGTGACAGCTAATGAAAATCATGCTTACGATCAGTCTCGGAGTACTACGCCAATCACCCTAAAATAGCTCTGGACCTTTGGGTCAAAGTTGTGACACAGTGTACCAATAATGAAAAATAGATTGGTGCTTCTTTCAGAAAAGAGTACTCCCTAGAAAACTGCCAATATAAGCTACTAGTATTTGGTTAGAGGATTTGCTGCCGAGAAAGATCCATCCACATAGAGCGCCACACATCCCACTGGTTGTGGTGGATGCCAATGCGTGCATGCAACATGGTTGGTGTCGGTAATTTTTACTTGGCACACCTCGCACTCTGCATATATGCCGGTTCCATACGTACATTTGTGCAGTTCCACCAAAATGCAGCTGAATAACCCTGTTTGCACAGATAATGAAAAAGCGTGATTACATTATAGTGGCACTAGTTGATGAAACACACAAAATAAATAGAAGAAAATATGGCAATAGTATCATAGTATGCCATGCTGCGAGGGCGAGATGGGCCCTGTGACGCCTCATACGGTACGCCTCATACTGGACATCGTCCCAAGTCTCCCAGATACACCTTCTGCCAGTGATGAACATCAGTGTACATCGGTAGTACAAGGAGGCGCCTTGAGACATTCAAACATCTATTTTTGTACAAATCAACTAAAATTAAGCACCCCAGTTTGCAGATATGCTTAAACATTAACAATGGGACTAGTTGATGAAACATACATTAACAAAGAGAAGCACTTTCTTTATCTACATTGGAAATGAAATGATAGAGATGACACTCGCTCTATTTGAACTATATTATTACTTCATTTTATCAGTGACACTAGGGTCGAGCAGGTGGCAAACGTGGTGTACTGTGCGTCGCAAGGATGGAGGCTGGGGGTGCTTAGACTGGGATGCTGAAGCTGGCTCTTTCAGTCACCAACATGGATGATTCAATTCATGGGACCTTTTGGTGTAGTTCACCTAAAATGAAGCAATGTCCCGTGAGCTAGCAGCTTCTTCTTCAAATTTTTTTTAAGAAAAGGGCTCCAGCCCCGATTCCATTTCCATCAGAAAACGAAACCCACAGAGCTTCTTCTTCATTAGTTGCAATAAAATTGAGCAACATCAAGGTTGGTTGTGAAGCTCCTGGAATGCTCAACTATAATTTGGATATCATTTGTGTAGTTCAACTAAGATCGAACGTGAAATGTATATCTCTGTTTGCACAAAAAAGGTGGAAAGGAGGGTGACTAACAAGTAACAAGTGATGAAACATGCATCAAATGAAAAGAAGCATGTTCCTTATCTGAATGGAAATCCTACAAGGACAGTAGAAATTTCTAAAGTAGTGGCATTGCTAGATATTAGTGTGGGCATCAGGATTAACTATGACAACCGTTAAATACGACATTACTTTGGGCACGGGAGAGTAGGCGGACCAGGACAGTTGCATTTCTAACGAAAAGAACCAACTTATCTTAATGGGAAATTTTAGCAGGACATGTAAAGAAGTGCCATTGATTCATATTACTAGAGGCATTACATTGAAAACAACATTGGTTTAACGTGTCCTTACTTTTAACAGTGTGACTGCTACATTTTACCAGTGGCATTACATAAGAGTGGCTCGGGGCAACAAACATCAGAACAGGATATCTGGGTTGGTCCCATTTTTGTTTGGTATAGCCACCTTATACTGTGTGAGGCTAGCAAATCTAGTGCTGGACTTACTCTGTTGACTTGTCCCCCAGTCCCCACTTTCTTTCCTTTTTCAACCAATAGATAGGGTTTATATTGAGTTTGTACTGCGTTTCCCTTTATTTCCCTATTAGACCTAGAGACCAGTTGGATAGCCAGTCTCTGCTACTTTTCGCCCCCATTATTTCCTCTTTCGACCAAGTCCATGATTCAGGTAACAAATCCTCCGCCACCCCCACCCCCTTTCTTCCTTGTTTTAACCAAGTAGTACTAGATTCGAGTGCATGAACTAGTTTTACCTCTTAAACGTAAAACAATTAGGTGGTTTTCGAACAGCCGATCGATCCTATCTACGAGGGGGCCTGAGAAATAGTAAAAGTTACAAATGCAGCGACATCAAGAGCTCGGGAAGTAGAGCAAGGCCGGTTTCGAAGGAAGTTATACCTGATGGTCGCCGGGTTGTCGCTAGGTGGGCGGCGGGAGGTCAGATCTGCCCACACTACGACAGCGAGGAAGAAGAGGTCGGAGGCCCTCCCTCGCCAGCGGTGCTTGGGAGAGAACGGCAAGGCAGGCTAATCGGGACGCGCCTAGCAGTGGGTAAGAGCCGTCGCCGAGGACGACTGCGTGAACATTGCACCTTCTCACCTTCCTCGGCGAAGAGGATCCGGCTGGATTTGTGACCAGCGGTGAGCAGAGAGAGAGAGAGAGAGTGGCCACCGCTGTCATGTTTAGATCTGGAGAGGCCGAGACGGTGTGAAGAGATCAACACTAGCAAGCAAGTGCGGAGGCTCCTGCCTATATAGTGGAGTAGTACTTAGTTTTTTTTGTCTACCGGAGCTGGCTTGACCTCGTCAATGTCTGTCGAGAAGTCTTCATGCACGTGGCCCGGAGGCACAGTTGTCGTCATTTTGATCTGAAGCGCCGGATTATAACATATAACACGAAAAAATGCCACATGACAAGAAATCATAACCTCACTGCCCAAAGGAGACAACATGAATCCCGACGGACAAACTAGACGAGGAACAAAGCTCAAATTAAAGATAAACTCGTAGAAAAGGGGTCCGTCGATAGATGTCTAATTCACATAGCCAGCTTGACCTAGATGGCAGCCGAGTAGTCACTGTTTGTGCATGTGCCCCCAATGAATAGCCCAACTTAGTTGTCGCTGTTTAACCCTCGCAGTGATCCGAAGGACATGACACATAATTTTGTGAGATGACAAGAAACCTTTTTAGATTTCTCACCACAAATACAGCCATGTACAACACAACCTGCACAATATGTAGACGATAACCAATCCAGGCGTGTCTGCTGGAGTCTGGTCACATGCATGGACGAACTGATCTTCCGTGTCTTGCAGGGATTGTCTAGGCACCAACGTAGTACAACACTTCTCTAGTACTATCGCTCATCTCCCTCTTCTATTAAGTCACCCGACTTGCGGGGCCGGGGAGTGTGCCTATGGTCGGTTCTCAATTGCCGTCCCACATGTGTGTGCGAATGCAATATGACGCGCGTTCCATTCGGAGAGCAATGTGCCAGACCGACCGACCGTCTGGGGTGCGACGCGAACGCGACGTGCGTGCTGTATACTCCGTACATGTGTACCGCCGTTTTCTAGACGCTTTGCTCCAAGGCGCGGGCGCAATCCATGGATACAAAATTGGTATACTATATACTATTTAAAAGTCGAGGGCGGGGCTTTTCCTGCCCGGTAGGCGGTGGGACAGTTCCGCCTAGTCGGTTCGACAGAGACGCGAGAAGACGAGGGAGTAGGCTGCTGCAAACGTAGGGCTGTGTGATTTGACAGTGAGTTACTGCTGGACAGGTGGGGCCCCGTGATTTGACTTGCCATTATCATTTTAACTGCAGCGCTACGACCGGCATGAGTCTCCTGATTCCTGACCACCTCCATACAGGTGCCTCTCCCAATGCTCCACCATGTAGTAGTAGAGGCTGGCTCTTGCATGAGTGCCCACTTCTCCACTTTTTCCTTGCCTCTCTTTCCTCCACATATGCAAAAATGCCATCTAAAGCGCACTATTGTACTTACTTGCTCCTACAGGTGCTTAAGCTTGCCACATAGGCATAAAGTCTGATGTGGCAAGTTAATCAAGAAGAGAGAGACTAGTTTGGTAAAAACGGTGCTAAGCGCGTGTACCTAGGTGAAAAGACAATTTTGAGTCTATAGCTAATTAAATGAAGCAAACTTAGCAACACCATTTCATTGGAAGAGGTCACTCCTTGGAAAATGCAATAAATAGTAGTACTCCTTGTGTCCCATTATATAAGAACGTTTTTGACACTACACTAGCTAGTGTAAAAAACGTTCTTATATTATGGGACGGAGGGAGTACAATGAAAGATATAGAGAGGAGTATAAAAAACACACTTATAGCCAACCTTGTTGTAGTATGAGTGACTAAGTGATGACTATGTATGACATGCCAACATCAGATAGCCTAACACACCATGTTAAATCTCCAAGGGCACGACCACGTGAGCGACGCGACGGTCGTGGTAGGCGCGACCATGATACGGGCTGCTAACAGCCCTTGGATCTGAGATCAAACGATCACATGCTAAGTTGTTGAAAATTTTAAGAATAACCCTCCAGGATAGGATATTCACCCATAGGTCTAGAATCACGCCATGCAACCGTTCGATCTCAGATCCAAGGGCTCTCGGAAGCCCATATCATGGGAGAATGGAAAGCCACTACCCTGCCGTTTGCATGCTGGCAGTTCGCTCCTACTCTTTCCCGCACGTCCTTTAATACTACGGCTGTTTGCTCCTAGTCGTCCCGTCCATTCACATTACGGCAGTTCCACTAATTCTAACCCTCCTCCCAAATCCATGGCGTCCCAAATCTCCCCAATCTGCGGTGAGTACAAGGTTAGAACCATCACCGGTGATGAGTTCGACGTCATCTACACCCGTTCTTCCGCGACGGTGAAAGGATGCCTTTCTCGCTTCAGACGCATGTTTGAATACTCACATGATGAGTGGGTCGCCGGCATAGATGTTTAGTACACCACAGTCGTGGGACGAGAGAAGGATCTAAAGGACGAAGAGAGGAAGAAGCCCGCCGTGATCCAGGTTTGCGTGCATGACTTATGCTTGGTCTACCACATATGCCATGCCGACGTTGAGTGCCAGGATTTTAAGGACTTCCTCGAGAGCAACCTAGTCAAATTCGTTACTGTAGACTTTGGTAACGACAAAGAAGTCCTGCATCGGATAGGCCTTGTTGTAGGCAACACCTTCGACCTCCAAAAGAATCGGCTGGTGTCCTCTCTTCAGCCTTCAATGCTGACCCTGGCAGGAGCCATGGTTCATCCTTCGTACGGTAAACTGGAGAAACCTCCATACACGTTTCATCGTCATGCATGGCAGCGGAATGTACTAGATATAGACCACATCCAGTACGCTGCAATGGATGGCTACCTTTGTTTCAATATCTTCAAGGGTTGGATGAAGAGCAACAACCATGTTGGCAGTTCAAGCAAATAAGTATCGGCCAAGAGGAAGAGGGACAAGGACAAAGTCGAGGACGTGGACGAGGACTCCAAGTAAGATGGTAGTGTCGTTGCTCATGGTGGTTCTAATGCAGTGTCTACCGGAATAGTTGCAAAGTTTAATTTCAGGTGTGCTTAATTTAATTTGAGGGGTGTGTTATGCTGAGCCCACAGCAGAACTATGTTATGTTTCTTCTTGTTACTTTAACTCTTCAGTAAGTACACGCTAGTATTTCTTACATTTCATCTTTTAGTTGGTATAGTAATACCACTCGTTTATTCACATTATATACGTACAATATATATGGCCAACATCATATAGCCAGCAGTTTAGTTGTCAAAGAATTTCAGGGTGCTTAGTTTTGTCAAAGAATTCCAGGGTGCTTAGTTTTATTTGAGGGGTGGGTTGTCCTGGACACCATTATTGTGACTAGCCTTTTTAATAGTACTATATGCATAATTTGGCGACGAGCGCTATCTATATGTACCACCTTTTTTTTAATTTCAAGTTTTGCTCCATGGCGCAATCCATCGATACTACTACTGTACAAAAGTATACATTTTTTAAAAGGCTAGAGGGCGGGGCAGTCTAGCTTGGTCGGTTTCACGAGAGGCGAGGGCCTTTGTGATTTGACGGCTCATTACTGCTGGAAGGCGGGGCCTTGTGATTTGACTGCTCGTATAAATGCGCCGACGACCTGATCGAGGAGGAGCAAAGAACCGTGCGGTATACTCAAGTTTTCCACTGGAGTAGTACTGCGATAGAGGAGCACGAAACATGGCAGCCCTGTGCCATATGGCGATAAAAAATGATCTAATTTGCTAGTCATCTCATTGTTAGCATTGTTCTATTCATTCCCTCAAAAAACAAAAACCATTGTTCTATTCATGCCTCGCAGAGAATGTGACACGTGTGGCGAAACACCCGAAGCAAAAGATGAAACACAGCAGCAAAAGAAGAAGGAAGATTATCAGCCCAAATGATCTAATTCGCTACAGAGTCGTAACTGCTTCTTCATCGCCTCCACGACCTCCATCTCCTTGCGCGTCTCCTCCGCCATCTTCTTCATTCTGTCCATGACACGGGATTTCTCGACGCGATCCTTCATCATCTGTTCCACGGCCGCATTACGTACCTTGACAGCAGCCGGGTGCTCGATGCGGAGCTTCGCCAACTCCTCCTTCTGTTCCATGACGAGGGCCTGCAGCATCTTCATCGAGGAACTACTATTCTCATGCAGCTTCTTCCAGCTGGCATTCTTCTCCTTTAACAGGTCAATCTCGTGGCAGAGCTTCGCCTTGTCCTTCTGAAGTCACAGGATTTCGCCGGTCGCCTTCTTCTTCGAGGCAATGCTCTTCTTCAGCAGCATCACCAAGCCAGCTATCAACTTCCCCTGCTGATTGAGCTCAGCGGGCATGTCGTCGAGGCTCTCCTTCAGCAACTCTGTCAAGCCTTGGATGAACTCCTTCTGCTTATTGAGGTGCTTATTGAGCTGATCGGGCATGCCGTCGAGGGATAACGACTCCAGCTCCACCGGCTCGGCATGCTCGCCTCTGTGGCTAGGGCGCTCCTGGGAGCCATCACCTGCCCGTGTGAGATCTTTCGAGGTCTCTGCGTGGCGGCGAGCCCTCTCTATTTTTTCCGCAGCCTTGGTTGCTGCTCCCTTGTTGCGAGTAGTTCTCGACCTAGAGCTCTGCTCGGCCATGGCAACGACGGACGAAGAAGAAGCACTTATGAGGAGGAAAGGTAGAGTAATTTTCGGTTAGGTAGTTCCCCTTTTTATAATCTAAGTACCAGCACTAGTAGTACTAATACCTGCATAGTGGGAACACGTTCAGGTTTGGTACATAGTACTAGTAGGTGTGAGCAGGCTTTCGAATGTGATGGGAACAAGGTAAAGATTAATTGATGGTTTTGCTTTCGAGGCCTGAAACGGCTCCCCATGAGTTTAGTGGAACATAAATTTCAAGTAGACTACACTGCTCAAATGCGTAAATATTATGTTACTATCAAAAATTGACACAAAATACGAAGGAGACAAATGGAAGTACTACTAGCAACCCACGATTTAACTACTCGCATCCGCGCAGTGGAGTAATAATGTCTTTCTTACGCCCTCACGTCCACTCAATTTGCATGCGCTGTATTAATTGACCATCAATGAAGTGAACGACTTTACACGCGTCAAATTATCACATGGGGTGGATCTTGGTACAAAATTGCGCCCGCCCGTGTACCCGCTTGTGTGTGCGAGGGAATGAGTGCGTGCGTGGCGTGCATGCACATCTTCGCTTCGTGCATATACCGCCAGTATGGCTCAGGGAGGACGATTACATTCTTCTGGAACCAGCAGCACGTCACTGTGATCAATCCACGCAAGGAGGTCGCGACAACGCCTCCACATGTGCCACGTGGCTTCATGAACTGTAAGAGAGACACTGTGTAGCGTGCCATTGGTATTCTAATTTACGTGTTTTGCACATACTCGAAGTACTAGTAATTTACACGTGCATTGCACACATCAGATTTTGCAACCAAATTATGAATAAATACCACACTATAGCATGTAAGCTCTTAGTCATATATGCATGATGTAACCCTTCGTTTAATTCTTATAGTTCATCTCATTCAAAATCAAATTAATTTTTATAAAAAAGCTAAGAACGCGTGAATAGGAAAAACATGGGATTATAGTGGAATGTCGTATTGAATCCTACAGGATTGTACGAGTGTTTAATTGTGCATAGAAAAAACGCAGAATTCTTTCAAAGAGGTTTGAGTGGATGGGATGTTTCCTATGAAATCTAGTGCAAATGAATCATATGAAAAAAAATTCCTATGGTTTACAATCCTACGAATCAAACAACCAATATAGGAAAAATTCCTAATGATTAGAATCCTCCGAAATTCCTTTGAGAATCCTTTCAATCAAAGAAGCCCTTAATCTATTTTATGATTCATGGAATTGTGCATTGTAAAGCATAAACTAAAAACAAATAATGGCAATTCAACTAGAAAAAAAGTTTGGGCAGTTATGATACGGAAGATTCTAGAACAAAAGAGAACCACCGTTGTTTTGAGGTTTGTGCATTATGCTTAAGTTCAACCATGGAGTCTGCTAGATTGTACATGTGGCAAAATCCGGTGGGGGGCTAGAAGATGGTGCGAGGGGCCGAGTGGAGGGAGACTATGAAGGAATGCACAAGTGCGAGATCGATATTTAGAGAGAGGGGGCGAACACGTGCGCTGTTGCACGCAGTGGCGGAGCCATGAAAAATAAATGAGCTAGGGGCCAAGCATTGCTAATCCTTTATGAGGAGGGTCAATTCATGAAATTAAACCTTTTTTAGTAGCAATTGTCTAATGATCACATTCATATTATCCTCGATATATAGTGATGTTAGGGGGGGGCAGGGCCCTTACTGCCCCCTGTCTTCGCCATTGTGCACGCATCTGAGAGATGAAGCAGAAGGCATGGATGATGAGAGGGGGACGTTGGATATATAATTAATGTGGGTGTATTAGCTATTTATGTTAATACTATATAGAGAGGTATAGATTGATCGATGTGGACGTGGGAGAGGTATAGATTGATCGATGTGGACGTGGGAAAGAGGGTGAGACCTCACTGGATATATCGATTGATCGGTTTGTGTGGAAAACTATGAAAGACCTAGCTATATACACACATACATAGAGGAACATCGATTGTTGCGCATGCACGTGTGAGAGATAAAGAATGCCCGGTATGAGGGAGAGGGGGATGTGTGTGGGTGTGTGCCTTCATGGGAGACCGACCTGAAGAAAATATTGCATGCGTGCGATAGATAATGCTGACTGGTAGTGTGTGTGCATGCATGCACGAGAGAAAGTTAGTGGTACAATTATAAAGAGAAGACTACTATGTGGGTATAAAAGAATAGGTGAGGTCATAATCAATGTAAAGTTGAATTCAAATATTTGAATAAGAGATCCTGATGTTTCAAACCCATGCATGCATGAATATAACAGAGATCTGCGCGGTGTGCTTTGGAAACGAGCATGTTGTAATGTATACACATTGAACAAGGTCAGACTGATTTGAATTTGAGATACCGATGGCAGACATCATTTGCCCATGTCGCATCCGTGCATGTAATTGGAGATGATGGGCGGCTTTCGCATCACATATCTATATCTATACCCATATATATATTATATTAGATATTTTTTATTGTGAGCGGGTAACTTTAACTTTGAAGGATGGTCGTTGGATGAGGCGAATCCGAAGGTCCAAAGATGGCAAATTTGAGCACTATTGGTCGTTGGATATCATCTAGATTCCACCAGATTTTGCCACATGTATAATCTAGAAGACTCCATGGTTGAACTTAAGCATAATGCACAAACATCAAAACACAAACACTTCTTATTTGTTCTAGAATCTTCTATATCATAATTGCCCAAATGTTTTTCTACATGATTTGCCATTATTTGTTTTTACTTTATGTCTTACAACGCACAATTCCATGAATCTTAAATAGATTAGCTTTCTTATAAAAACTAGATGATTTTGAATGAAATGAACTATAAGAATTAAACGATCTACATCATGCATATATGACTCAAAGCTTGCATGCTATATTGTGGTATTTATTTATAATTTGGTTGCCAAATCTCATGCGTGCAATGCACGTGTACCTTACTCTAGTCTAAATGGTGTTTGTGTGTGTGTTGTGTGTGTTGAGGTGCAAATTGTCTTTTTTTGGGTACACGGTAAGCTTGTTCTTCCGAAATTTCAAGCCGCGCCTTGTTATGCCGAAAATTGAAGCTAGCATATGTGTCTATCATGTTGCAAAACTCCCGCCTCTTCAACCCGTGCCTTGTTAGCCCGAAATATTTAAGATATATCTTTATCTCGTTGTGCTCCGACAACTCCCTCCATCTCAACCCGCGCCTTGCTATTCCGAAATTACAACGCGCGTGAAAACTCCCACCTCCTGTGAAATCCCAACACGTGAAATGCCCGTGGTACCCCTGAACCGAAAGAACTGCCTCAAATCGGTGGGGGGTACTTTCGTAACTTACCCCACATTTCGGACAAGTGCATCTCTAAGCCATGGTTCCCCACTGCCATCCCATCCGCCCACCCATTCGTACACCGAGGCCGCGAAAACCCGCGATGAAACCCCACACCCTGCTCCGTCCGCCACCCAGCCGGAGCTTCTTCCCCGACAACGTCGTCCACAACAACACCTCGACATCCCTCATCCACCGTACCGGATGAGGATCCGTCGTCGATCTCATCGTCCCTCCGGTTCAGCCACCCCATCCTCCACCTCCAAGGAGCTGCCCCGATGTTCACCTCGTCTTTCGCGCCACCTCCATTCACACACCGCCGTCTTCACCTGCACCACCGGAAGAGCATCATCATCACCGTTTCCTCGGATGAAGCTGTGGCCTAATCGACGCCACCAAAGAGGTTGTACACTAATCGCTGCATTTTCTTCTTGATTCGATCTCATGGTGCTGCCGGCGCTTGGTCCCGAGACGACACGGCGCGGCTCCATCCACGACGGCGTCGCCGGCCACTTCCTCCACGGTGTCGCACCCTCGGCGGCGACGTCCACATCAGTAGGAGCTGCTGCTGCTTTAGCTCTGGCTTGCGCCGCTGCTCTTCTTTTGCTCTCGGTCCCCTGCCTGGTCTGCTCTTGCTATTGCTCTTACTCGCGCTGCTGCTCTCGCTCTTGCTCTTGCTTGCGATGCTGCTCTGATTTGGCTACACTTCAGTCGACTGAATCGACTTTTGGGTCAGTCGATTTCCAAGGGGTGGGCTCGCCGGGGTGAAGGAAGAACCAGCCGCAGCGGGGAGGGGGGCTCGCCGGAGAGGTACCCCACTATCTATCTTAGGGTTCGAGATGGGGGCGGTGGTCGCCGCCGGTGGTCACCGGCGGT
>NC_057807.1:516163866-516183149 GCF_018294505.1 Triticum aestivum
GACCGGCGGTGGGGAGTGTTTTCGGGGCGGGCGGGGAGGCGCACCGTCGGCCGCGTGCGGTGGGGGGCTGCTGTTTGTTCGGTGGTGGCTGGCGGCTCAGGGGGGTGGAGGTTGAAGATGAACCGCAGCCCTTGATTTCGTATCCAATGGCTGCAAAATCGACTAACCAGAGATGAAAAAGTCAGTCGACCGACGTGTAGCCTCACCTTGCTAGTGCGTTCAGTTTCAACAGCAAAATTCAGTTTCGACAGAAAAATTCAGTTTCGACAGCAAAATTCAGTTTCGACAGTTAGGTTCGGTTTCGACAGTTAAGTTTAGTTTCGACAGTTAAGTTCAGAGATGAGCGGCTGATGTATTTTACATCTAGCACTTTGTGGTTATGTATTTTACGTCATGTATTAGAGATGCTATTAGAATTCCACTCAGGTTAACATTGTTCGTTGGCTCTCTTGTCCTGCTTCAGCCTCGACATCGTACAACTCACCGGAGCTGCTCCAACGACGAAACCCTCCATCACAGCGGAGCAGTACCTCGGGCTCCATCTCCAGACACCTAAGATCTTCTTCCCCTCCTCCGACAGCAAAGTCAGCCGGAGCATCCTCACCGGCCAACCCAATCACGCTGAGATCAACATGGCTTCATCAAAGAGGTTGTACACTTGTTGCATCTCTATTTTACTCTACATGTTATATATATTGTCCAATGAGCACTCGTAGTAACGGGAAATACGATTATTTTATCCTACTATATGACAAGTAGTGAGGTACCAGGCAACTTATCTATCCGTGATGGACTCTCTTGAACGCCATCATTATTTATCTCTGCGCGTTTGAGCTGTGCATTTGTCGATGGGCCTGGGAGTTGAGCTAGTATGGCAGTGGCCTGGGTCCAAAGTAATAGAAGTAGCACAAAAACATTTTTTTAGTGTAGGATTTTCCTTGCTCAAGCCTGCCTACTAGAATCGCCAGTGCTTGAAAGGAAAAGTGAATGAAAAACATAGGAATTGGAAAGTTTGCTATGGTACTACTTTTCATGAATTTGGTGCAAAGGAATGGAGCAAAAAAAATTGTAGGATTTGTTCCTTTAGTGTCTCCTTGAAAGAAAAACCATAGGAATTCTAATTTCCACTTCTTCTCCTTTTCATATTCCTATTCATCAAGAACAAGACTAAGAGATAGTAGCATAATAGCATTATAACCGTACATTTTCTTGTGGTTTGACTTAATCTCACCATGCTTTTTTGCATCTTGTGATCTTCCAATTGTTGTGAATCAAACACCCAGATTGGCAGAAATCTTGTGTTTTTAAATTATCTATTTTGCACGTGCATTCCTATCCTATTCCTGTCTATTTCCTATCCCTGCATTGTTAGAATCCTCAAATTCAAACAAGCCCTTACTCAATTACTTCTGTTACAGATATGTGTCAAAGAAAACCTTGTGTGGTTTGTCCTGCTCCTGCGGCGCTGTGTTCCACCCCAGCTCAGCTGCTCCAACGATGGAAGGGTTCACCACAGCAGGGATCCGCTCTTCAGACTGTCTTTCGCCGCCTCAGATCTTCTTCCCCGCCGCAAGCAGCCACGACAACTACATTACCATCATCAACTGAGCAGATGACCTTGAGGACTACATGGGTCCGCAAGAGAGGTCACACTCTTTCGTGTCTGCTTATGTTATGCGTCGCTTAATATGATGACATGCTACATTATCATCGTGTTCATCTATTAGACTCCGAGTCAGGTCCAAACTAATGTTGAAACTTGAGTTTTTAAATGGTTGTGGGGTACATATTGGGGCAGCAATCAGTACTATCTGTCTACTATCTGGTTAATCTCCGGTGTCTACTATGAGTTTCATGTTGGGTGCAAACAAACATTAAAGGAGCCATTATCCGTATTTTTTAACTAAAGCTATTATCTGTCTGCTATCATTGGTTTTGGGTCTATCCACAGTTTGCTACCATCACTCTGGATTTGTGCATGCACTCCTTACATAATCTCACTATGTTTTATTCCTATGCATGCCAGTTATTGTACACAATGGAACTGATCATGTAGAGTAAAAGAGATGAGCCTTGCATGGCAATAAAATTTCATGCAGATGTCATTCCATGGTGGGCGCAAAGGCAGCCCCCCTCCACCCATTTCGGATCGCAATCAAGAGGAAGATAACTGTTCTGAGGGGGATTCAGAAGGAGAAGACCACTCCTATTTACCCCATGAGGCCCTCGCCCTAACTTGGCATGCTGATGTTGGTAATATCATGCATATGGTGCCTTGCATTGCTTACTGTATACATTAAAGATGTCATCTGCTTAGTTTAGACATGCTTTGTGTCAATGCCATCTGTTTTGATTCTTTATCGTATATGTGAATCATGCAATGCCATCTTGTCTAGCCAGGCATCATATATGTGAATTTTGCTATGCCACCCTGGTTAGCCAGTCATCTTATATGTGAATTATATCATGCCATCATTTTTTATTATGTGTTAAATTTGTCAACAATTTTAGTACATTCAATTACTCTGCCTGTGCATCAGCCATTCGACACGGTCATGGAAAAATCTGGAGTGGAAACAAGGTCTTCAGAGCAGACAATGCTATCTGACGAAGCGC
Organism: Triticum aestivum; assembly: GCF_018294505.1. Lineage (NCBI taxonomy): Eukaryota > Viridiplantae > Streptophyta > Magnoliopsida > Poales > Poaceae > Triticum > Triticum aestivum. The sequence goes on from NC_057807.1 coordinate 516,166,483, forward strand.
ATGTCTTCTTGGTTACTGATAGCTCCTCAGAGGAGGATTCAGAGACAGATGACCAATCATATTTCCCCCCTGAGGTGCATGCCCTAACTTGGCAGGGTTATGTTACTCATATCGTGCGTATGGTATCTTGAATTTCTATGTCATTTGCTTAGTTTAGACATGCTTTGTGTGAATGCCACCTGTTTAGTGTCTAATTATCATATATGTGAATTATGCAATGCCATCTTGTTACAAGACATTATATATGTGAGTTATGCAATGTTATCTTGTTGCAAGGCATTATGTATGTATATTATGCAATGCCATGCTGTTTAGGCAAGCGTCATATATGTGAACTATATCATGCCATCCTTTTTTTGTATTTCTCATTGCTTTTGTCGACAATGTTTGTATATTCAACTGCTCTTCCTGTGCATCAGCCATTTGAATTGGTGATGGAGAAATCTGGAGTGAAAACAAGGTCTTCAGAGCAGACAATGCTACCTGCTGAAGCAGATATCTTGCTGGTTACACATAGCTCTTCAAAGGAGGATTCAGTAGCAGATGACCAGTCCTATTATCCCCCTGAGGTGTATGCTCAAACTTGGCAGGGTTATATTGCTCATGTAATGCATATGTTGTATTACAATGCTTATTTTTTACATCATATACACAATTTTGAATGCCATCTCCTTAGTTGACACATCATATATGCAATTGCCCTCTGCTCACTTCCTTAGTATATAAATAATACATTTGAATTATGTCATGCCATGATGTTTACATAGACAGCATGTATTTGAATTATGGCATGCCAACCCATTTTCTAAAGACATAATATAGTTATATCATCTCATCCTATTTACATAGTCATCATATTTTAAATTATGTCATTCTATCCGTGAATTATATCATGCCATCATGTTTCCATCGACGGCATGTTAGTGATTTATGGCATGCCAACCACTTTAATAGACACATTGTATAGTTATATCATGTCATCCTGTTTACATAGTCATCATATTTTGAAGTATGTCATTCTATCCTGTTTAGTTAGCCATCATACATGTGAAATTGTGTCATGCTATCCTGTTTAATTAGCCATCATATATGTGAAATTATGTCCCGCTATTCTGTTTGCTTAGACAACATAAATGTGAATTATTTCATTCCCTGTTTTCTTCCCTACTATCCATTGCACCTGTCTATCTTACAATGTCTATACATTCAATTACTTTTCTTGTTTATCAGCCATTTCAATTGAAGGGAGTGATGGCAGTATTTGTGGGAGTAAAAACACGGTCTTCAGAAAAGATCGTGCTACCTGTCGATGCAGATAGAACCACGGTTGTACTTTCCCAAGAATCAGCCCTACCACACATAACCCACACTCATGCAGATTGTACCGCTACCCAGTTGGACAAAGAACCAGCTACACCCCTTCTAACCCCAACCACAGCAGATAGACACCCAGTTCCCCATTGACACAGCACCGTCTCCACCACAGAGCACCCAAACACGAGCAGTTAGTAAGGCAACCGCAGTGCCCAAATCATGAGGACCACCACTCCGAACCCGAAGTCAACGCTTAAAGCAGAAGAAGAATTGTTCTCAGGTCAGGTTCCGTAGCTATGGTTCATACTACTTTGCTCTTGCATCACTGTATTTACTGATACCAACCAATTTCAAATTTGAAGGATGCAATTGAAACTGCAATGGCGCAACAGGTATGTATTAAACCTGTTTCTTCAACGTGTTTGGCTGTTTGCTATTGTAACTTTCTCTATGTTGATTTCAGTTTCAATTGAATAAACAATTATGTTCTCATGCCATGCACATTACAAGTGTTGTTATTGCTGTGTAGTTTCCCACACTTATATTCTATCTATGATGCTTTGTCTTAAATAGATATGATTCGAACTGTATCTATCTTGATTTGGCCACATAAACTAGAATGATATAGACCATACAGTGACCATACTACATAGATATATGTTTGTTTCATGCTGTTATCCTATCCACCTTACTACTAAACTGGTTTATCAAAATGAGTTTCATATACTACATTGTAAACCTGAGATGTGTTTGTTTGTTTCCCTTTTAGAACGCGGATAAAATATTGGAGAAGAGTACCTTGTTATGCAATGGTAAAGGAAGTAATGCAGATAAGGTTTAAGATAGTGAGACATCCCTGTTGGTCTCCAAGAAAGCTGATAAAAACTATATTGAGGACACTGAGACAACCCCAAAGTCCTGTCTTGATGTAGTATTCGAGTTACTGGCTACCACTGCTGGCACCAGCTCTTCGAACTCGTAGCCTGAATCAGCTCGGCTTCTTGAGTCTCAACTTCACGTTGAAAGACATCGATCAGATGTTATGCGATAGGAAGCCGAAGGACTGAGGAAGTCCCTGCAGAATTCAGATGCATACTTTCTGGTGCAACAGCAGGCGCTGGAGGACTTAAGCGCCAAACAAGAGAAAGTTAATAAGCTTGCTAAGGATCTTGCCAGCATTATGGGTACCCAGGATATTGTTTCTTGAGCTCTTCTGAAGTGGTTTCAGTTCTGAAGTTGTTTTGCTGCGGCGTTTATATGCTGCTGTGTTCCCTATATTTGCACTGGTGGCGAACTATGATGCCTAGTGGATGTAATATGTGTAATAGCCGTGATAGCCTAGTTTAAGTTGCTTGATTATTTATTTCCTTGTTATCTTGTTTATTTGTTTGCTTGTAGTCAGTGTAGTTCTTTTTCTGTGGTTTGCTAGTGGCTGCAACAATCTATTTTTTAAAACTAGGCCACAATAACCATGAGCTAATATTTACTGTAGTGACACTGCACCTACGGGCCGTAGAAATAGTGGGCCTTCTACGGGCCGTATAAACAATGGGCCTTCCACGGGCCGTAGAAACAATGGGCCTTCTATGGGCCGTAGAAACAATGGGCCTTCTACGGGCCGTATCATCAATGGGCCTTATACGGGCAGTATGATCGATTGGCCAAATATGGGCCAATAACAGGCCGCATTATGGCTGTAAACGGGCTAGAGTTGGAATCGTCCGTTCATGGGACGGCCATAAAGGGCCATCGTTAATAGGTCGTATTTCATCATGCTATGAAAACGGCCCAATGTGTTAACGGACCACAAATGGGCCGACTGTAACCACGGGCTGAATTTGGCCCATAAGCAGAAAATGACAGTAGCGGGCCGTAAGTAAACGGATGCTGGAAATGAGCCCAAGAATAAATGGGCTCTGAGAAGGCCGAAAGATAACATGGGCTGGAAACGGCCCAACGGAATAACGGGCCCTTAATGGGTATAAAGTGATACACTGTTGATTACGGGCCAGTTTCACCACAGGCTGTTAATGGGTCTAAAGTAATACACTATTCATTACGAGCCAGTTTCACCACGGGCCGTTAATAGGCCAAGAGTTACATAGGGCCTCATATGGGCTGAAAGACGTCATGGGCCATACATGGGCCAGAAGTGAAAACGGGCTGGAATCATATTGGGTGGCCCAGATGACGTTTCTGGACCTAATTCGGATAGGGCATAACGGGCCTTGGGTTAGCGGGCTGTAAATGGGCTATATGTGAACATGCCATTAACAGGCTTTGCATGGGCCGGCCCGCCACCTTTTGACCAAGTAAAATGGGCCGGCCTTTTCACAGGAATGGGCCTCTGTTGGGCCGTGCCACGTCTCGACGTATCATAGGCGCCTTCTGTCCAATGAGTGGATGACATCTGTCCCAACGGTGAGCCGACACATGTTTCCTCCAGCCAATGATGATTTTACACGTGGAAAATCCCCATTGGTCGGGGCTGTTAATGGGTTATCGGATCTAAAACCCGACCCGATAGCTTAACGACGTTCCGTTATGGTGGATGCCACGTGTCGGTCACCCTTGACGAAATCACTTCTATGACGCGCGATTTATCGTCATGGAAGTGGACACTTCCGTGATGATAATTTTGGTAATGTCATGGAACACTTCAACGACAGCACATGTATGACTATCTTGATTCTGTTATAAATTTGTCATGGATGTACATGCATGACAAAAAACGCGACCTACTGTGACAAACATGTATCATCATGGAAGTGTATTTTTTTGTAGTGATAGAGATAGATCGAGACGCCTCATAGGTCTTTCACAAAGCACATACCTTGACAAGATATTGAAGAAGTTCAATATGGATCAGTCCAAGAAGGGGTCCTTGCCTATGTTGCAAGGTGTGACATTGAGCTCAGCTCAAAGCCTGACCATAGCAGAAGATAGAGAAAAGATGAGTGACATCCCCTATGCCTCATCCATAGGGTCTATTATGTATGCCATGCTGTGTACCAGACCTGATGTAAACCTTCCCGTAAGTTTGGTAGGAAGGTACCAAAGTAATCCCAGCATGGAACACTGGACATCGGTCAAGAATATCCTAAAGTACCTCAAAAGGACTAAGGATATGTTTCTCATTTATGGAGGTGACGAAGAGCTCGTCGTAAAGCGTTACGTCGATGCTAGCTTCGACAAAGATCTGGATGACTCCAAGTCACAAACCGGATACATGTATATTTTGAATCGTGGGGTAGTAAGCTGGTGCAGCTGGAAGGAGAGTGTCGTGGCAGGATCTACATGTGAAGCGGAGTACATGGCAGCCTCGGAGGCAGCACATGAAGCAATCTGGATGAAGGAGTTCATCACCGACCTAGGAATTATTCCCAATGCGCCGGGGCCGATCACTCTCTTCTATGACAACACTAGAGCTATTGCCATTGCCAAGGAGCCCAGGTTTCACAAGAAGACCAGGCACATCAAGCGTCGCTTCAACTCCACTCCTTAAAATGGTTAAGATGGAGACATAGATATTTGTAAAGTGCAGACGGATCTGAATGTCGCAGATTCATTGACTAAACCTCTTCCACGAGCAAAACATGATCAACACCAGAACTCTATGGGTGTTCGATTCATCACAATGTAACTAGATTATTGACTCTAGTGCAAGTGGGAGACTGTTGGAAATATGCCCTAGAGGCAATAATAAAATGGTTATTATTATATTTCCTTGTTCATGATAGTTGTCTATTGTTCATGCTATAATTGTATTGATCGGAAACCGTAATACATGTGTGAATACATAGACCATAACATGTCCCTAGTGTGCCTCTAGTTGACTAGCTCGTTGATCAACATATGGTCATGGTTTCTTGACTATGGACATTGGATGCCATTGATAACGGGATCACATCATTAGGAGAATGATGTGTTGGACAAGACCCAATCCTAAGCACAACACAAGATCATGTAGTTCGTTTGCGAAAGCTTTTCTATTGTCAAGTATCAGTTCCTTAGACCATGAGATTGTGTAACTCCCGGATACCGTAGGAGTGCTTTGGGTGTACCAAACGTCACAACGTAACTGGATGACTATAAAGGTGCACTATAGGTATCTCCAAAAGTGTCTGTTGGGTTGACACGAATCGAGACTGGGATTTGTCACTCCGTATGACGGAGAGGTATCTCTGGGCCCACTCGGTAATGCATCATCATAATAAGCTCAATGTGACTAAGTGGTTAGTCATGTGATCATGAATTATGTAACGAGTTAAGTGACTTGCCGGTAACGAGATTGAACAAGGTATTGGGATACCGACGATCGGATCTCGGGCAAGTAAGGTACCGATTGATAAAGGGAATTGTGTATCGGGATTACTTGAATCCTCGACATCGTGGTTCATCCGATGAGATCATCGTGGAACATGTGGGAGCCAACATGGGTATCCAGATCCCGCTGCTGGTTATTGGCCGGAGAGCTGTCTCGGTCATGTCTGCGTGATTCCCGAACCCGTAGGGTCTACACACTTAAGGTTCGATGACGCTAGGGTTATTAGGAAGACTTGTATGTGATTACCGAATGTTGTTTGGAGTCCTGGATGATATCCCGGACGTCACGAGGAGTTCCGGAATGGTCCGGAGGTGAAGATTTATATATGGGAAGTTGTCATACGGTCACCGGAAAAGTTTGGGGGCATACCGGTATTGTATCTGGGCCACCGGAGGGGTCCCGGGGGTCCATCGGGAGGGGCCACCTCTCTCGGAGGGCCTCATGGGCCGTAGTGGGAAGGGAACCAGCCCTTGGAGGGCTGGGCGCATCCCCCCTTGGGCCCATGCGCCTAGGGTTGGGGGGGAACCCTAGAGGGGGCGCCCCCCTTGCTTGGGAGGCAAGCCCCCTCCCCTTGGCCGCCGCCCCCCTCTAGATCTCATCTAGAGGGGGCCGTCCCCCTTCCCCCTCCTCCTATAAATAGAGGGGCGAGGGGAGAGCTGCAGTACCACATCCAAGGTGCAGCCCCTTCCCTCCCCAACACCTCTCCTCCTCTGTTAAGAGCTTGGAAAACTCTGCCGGAGTACTGCCACTCCATCACCACCACGCCGTCGTGCTGCTGTTGGAGCTCTCTTCCTCAACCTCTCCCTCCTCCTTGCTGGATCAAGGCACGGGAGACTTCTCCGCTCCGTACTTGTGTTGAACGCGGAAGTGCCGTTCGTTCGGCGCTAGGATCATCGGTGATTTGGATCACGACGAGTACGACTCCATCAACCTTGTTCTCTTAAATGCTTCCGCTCGCGATCTACAAGGGTATGTAGATGCACTCCTCTCTCTCTCGTTGCTAGATGACTCCATAGATTGATCTTGGTGATGCGTAGAAAATTTTAAATTTCTGCTACAATCCCCAACAAATATTTGAGTTACGAGTTTGGTCTTCATTTGAAACAACATGGGATAGTTTCACAATTAATGCCACTTGGAACACCACATCAAAATGGTGTGTCCAAATGTCGTAATCGTACTTTATTAGAGATGGTGCAATCAATGATGTCTCTTACTAATTTACCGCTATCGTTTTGGGGTTATGCTTTAGAGACGGTTGCATTCACTTTAAATAGGGCACCATCTAAATCCGTTGAGACGATGCCTTATGAGCTGTGGTTTGGCAAGAAACCGAAGTTGTTGTTTCTGAAAGTTTGGGGCTGCGAGGCTTATGTGAAAAACCTTCAACCTAATAAGCTCGAACCTAAATCGGAGAAGTGCGTCTTCATAGAATACCCAAAAGAAACGGTTGGGTACACCTTCTATCATAGATCCGAAGGCAAAATCTTTGTTGCTAAGGATGGATCCTTTATAGAGAAGGAGTTTCTCTCGAAAGAAGTGAGTGGGAGGAAAGTAGAACTTGATGAGGTAACTATACCTGCTCCCTTATTGAAGAGTAGTTCATCATAGAAATCAGTTCCTGTGATTCCTACACCAATTAGTGAGAAAGCTAATGATGATGATCATGAAGCTTCAGATCAAGTTACTACTAAACTTCGTAGGTCTTCCAGAGTAAGATCCGCACCAGGGTGGTACGGTAATCCTGTTCTGGAAGTCATGTTACTAGACCACGATGAACCTACGAACTATGAGGAAGCGATGATGAGCCCAGATTCCATGAAATGTCACGAGGGCATGAAATCTGAGATGGGATCCTTGTATGAGAACAAAGTGTGGACTTTGGTGGACTTACCCGATGATCGGCAAGCCATATAAAATAAATGGATCTTTAAGAAGAAGACCAACGCAGACGGTAATGTTACTGTTTACAAATCTCGACTTGTTGCGAAAGATTTTTGACAAGCTCAAGGAGTTGACTATGATGGGACTTTCTCACCCGTAGCTATGCTTAAGTCTGTCCGAATCTTGTTAGCAATTGCTGCATTTTATGATTATGGAATTTGGCAAATGGATGTCAAAACTGCATCCCTGAATGGATTTCTGGAAGAAGAGTTGTATATGATGCGAATGGAAGGTTTTGTCGATCCCAAGGGTGCTAGCAAAGTGTGCAAGCTCCAGCGATGCATTTATGTTCTGGTGCAAGCCTCTCGGAGTTGGAATAAACGCTTTGATATAGTGTGATCAAAGCATATGTTCTATACAGACTTTTGGAGAAGCCCGTATTTACAAGAAAGTGAGTGGGAGCTCTGTAGCGTTTCTGATCTTATATGTATATGACATATTGTTGATTGGAAATGATATAGAATTTCTGGATAACATAAAGGGATACCTGAATAAGAGTTTTTTTCTATGAAAGACCTTGGAGAAGCTGCTTAATATTGGGCATCAAGATCTATAGAGATAGATCAAGACGTTTAATTGGACTTTCCCAAAGCACATACCTTGATAAAGTTTTGAAGAAGTTCAAAATGGATCAGTCAAAGAAAGGGTTCTTGCCTGTGTTACAAGGTGTGAAGTAGAGTCAGACTCAAAGCCCGACCGCCGCAGAAGATAAAGAGAAAATGAAAGTCATTCCCTATGCTTCAGCCATATATAGGTTCTATCATGTATGCAATGTTGTGTACCAGACCTGATGTATGTCTTGCTATAGGCATATCAGGGAGGTACCAAAGTAATCCCGGAGTGGATCACTGGACAGTGGTGAAGAACATCCTGAAATACTTGAAAAGGACTAAGGATATGTATCTTGTTTATGGAGATGAAAAAGAGCTCGTCGTAAATGGTTACGTCCATGCAAGCTTTGACACTGATTTGGATGACTCTAAGTCGCAAACCGGATACTTATTTTTATTGAATGGAGGAGCTGTCAGTTGGTGCAGTTCCAAGCAGAGCATTGTGGCGGGATCTACGTGTGAAGCGGAGTACATTGTTGCTTCAGAAGCAGCGAACGAAGGAGTTTGGATGAATGAGTTCATATCCGATATAGGTGTCATACCTAGTGCATCGGGTCCAATCAAAATCTTTTGTGATAATACTAGTGCAATTGCCTTGGCAAAGGAATCCATATTTCACAAGAGAACCAAGCACATCAAAAGACGCTTCAATTCCATCCGTCATCAAGTGTCGGAAGGGGACATAGAAATTTGCAAGATACACACGGCTCAGAATGTTGTAGACCCATTGACTAAGCCTCTCTCACGAGCAAAACATGATCAACAAAAAAAGCTCCATGGGTGTTAGAATCATTACTATGTAATCTAGATTATTGACTCTAGTGCAAGTGGGAGACTGAAGGAAATATGCCCTTGAGGCAATAATAAAGTTATTATTTATTTCCTTAATTCAAGATAAATGTTTATTATTCATGCTAGAATTGTATTAACAGGAAATTAGTATATGTTTGAATACATAGACAAAACCTATAGTCCCTAGTATGCCTCTACTTGACTAGCTCGTTAATCATAGCTGGTTATGTTTCCTAACCATAAACATGAGTTGTCATTTGATGAACATGATCACATCATTAGGAGAATGATGTGATGGACATGACCCATCCGTTAGCTTAGCATTATGATCGTGTTAGTTTCATTGCTACTGCTTTCTTCATGACTTATACAAGTTCCTCAGACTATTAGATTACGCAACTCCCGAATATCGGTGGAACACTTTGTGTGCTACCAAACGTCACAACGTAAAAGGGTGATTATAAAGGTGCTCTACATGTGTCTCCGAAGGTGTTTGTTGAGTTGGCATAGATCGAGATTAGGATTTGTCACCCTGTGTTTCAGAGAGGTATCTCTGTGCCCTCTCGGTAATACTCATCACTATAAGCCTTGCAAGCATTGTAACTAATGAGTTAGTTGTGGGATGAAGTATTACGGAATGAGTAAAGAGACTTGCCGGTAACGAGATTGAACTAGGTATTGAGATACCACCGATCGAATCTCGGGCAAGTAACATACCGATGACAAAGGGAACAACGTATGTCGTTATGCGGTTTGACCAATAGAGATTTACATAGAATATGTAGGAACCAATACGAGCATACAGGTTCTGCTATTGGTTATTGACTGGAGACGTGTCTCGGTCATGTCTACATAGTTCTCAAACCCATAGGGTCCACACGCTTAACATTCGATGATGATGGGTATTATGAGTTTATGTGTTTTGATGTACTGAAGATAGTTCAGAGTCCCGGATGTGATCATGGACATGACGAGGAGTTTCTAAATGGTTGAGACATAAAGAATGATATATTGGACGGCTATATTTGGACACCGGAAGTGTTTCAGGTGATTTCGCAGAAAACCGGAGTGCTGGAGGGGTTACTGGAACCCCCCGGGGAAGTATTGGGCCTTAGGAGAGAGAGAGGGCAGCATCCCAGGAGGTGGCGTGCCCCCCAAGGGGAGTCCGAATTGGACTAGGGGAGGGGTTGTAGCCCCTCTTTCCCTCTCCCTCTCCCTCTCCTTCCTTCCCCCTTCCCCCTTCTAGTTGGACTAGGAAAGGGGGAGTCCAACTCCTACTAGGAGGAGGACTCCCCCCCCTCCTTGGCGTGCCCAAAGGGCCGGCCAACCTCCCCCCTTGCTCCTTTATATACGGGGGCAGGGGGCACCCTAGGACACACAAGTTGACATTGTTTAGCCGTGTGCGGTGCCCCCCTCCACAGTTACACACCTCGGTCATATCGTCGTAGTGCTTAGGCGAACCCCTGCGCCGGTAATTTCATCATCACGGTCACCATGCCATCGTGCTGACGAAACTCTCCCTCGGCCTTAACTGGATCAAGAGTACGAGGGACGTCCCTGAGCTGAACGTGTGCTGATCACGGATGTGCCGTACGTTCGGTGCTAAGATCGGTCGGTTCGTGAAGATGTGTGACTACATCAACTGCGTTGTCATAACGCTTCCGCTTTCGGTCAACGAGGGTATGTGGACAGACTCTCCCCTATCGTTGCTATGCATCACATATAGATCTTGCATCATCGTAGGATTTTTTTGGAAATTACCACGTTCCCCAACATTTATGTGTTTTGATGTACCGAAGATTGTTCGGAGTCCCGGATGTGATCACGGGCATGATGAGGAGTCTCGAAATGGTCGAGACATAAAGATTGATATATTGGACGAATATATTTGTACACCAAAAGTGTTCTAGAGAAGTTTTAGATACAACCGGAGTGTCGGAGGGTTACCGAAACCCCCGAGGGAACTAATGGGCCTCGATGGGCCCTAGTGGAGAGATATAGGGGCCGGCCAGGGTAGGCCGCGCGTGTCATGGTTCTAAGTCTGACAGTAGTGTAGGGGGGTAGGAATGGAGAGGCAAGATCCTAGCTATGGAGTAGTTGTATACGCAAGAGATTTACGAGTTCAGGCCCTTCCCGGAGGAAGTAACAGCCCTACGTCTCAGAGCCCGGAGGCGGTCGACTGGATTATGTGTGTATGAGTTACAGGGGTGCGAACCCTTTACACTGAGGAGGGGGTGGCTTATATAGAGTTTGCCAGACCCCTCCGACCCTAGTTATGTAGGGTTTAAGGTACATTAAGATCGGGCGTTACTAGTAACGCCATAAATAAAGTGCTATGATGACCATAAAGGCTACTTAATAACCGGGCGATTGTGTGCAGAACGACTTTAGATCTTCTGGCTGTTGAGTGGTTGGCTTCATGGCCGAGTGTCTTCGAGTTCGTCGAGTGTAACACTTCTGAGTCGATTGAAAGGTGGTTTCTTCTAGAGATGTCCTTCAAGAGGGTAGTTTGGACAGGTCCATGACCCTACCCTAGGTACATAGCTTCATCATTAGCCCCCAAATGGATCGAGGTTTGAGTGGGGAAGGAGTTGAGAACTCTTCCGACCCATTTTTCGTGCTATGAGTGTATCTTGTTTTGGATCCATGAACTTATGTAATGACACCAACTTATTTTTCGGTCGCCTTGATCCATTCTTGGTTTCAGTCGAGTGAATTTCTTTACTTGAAAAGCTCCGAGTGACGGTGTGGGGGAGATCCTCGGTCTGACAAGTTGTTCTGCTGCTCGCGGATTTTGCGGGATTCGGATTTTGGGAAGCGCGTGGGGCGGAGGTGGCCGCAGTAATCGGACGGGACAGGGCGGAGATGCCTCGATCTCCGCGCCACCTTTTTCGCCACGTATCGCGCGCGCGACTGTTGCGGTATTTGACAGGATCGTCTGGGCCTACAGGTCAGTCACTCAGAAGCGACTCCATATAAGCCGCTGGCCTAGGGCTTTTGAACAGTGCGCCTTCATTTTTCCTGTTTCTTCCCAAATTCCTCCACCACCTGTGCTCCCGTCCCGGTGCCGTGGATCTGTTCGAGCTTTGTCTGCGGCCATGGTGAAGGAGAAGACGGCGGCCCTGGAGCGCGCGAAGTAGGCGACGGCGCAGGCGAAGGCGAAGAAGTCCGGTCGGGGCGGATCTTCCTCGAGGTCTGCCTTGCCGCGGGGCTGGATCCAGGGCGATTGGATGCCCTCGGCGATTCGTCGGGACAACATTGATGACCTGGTCGAGGGGGGATTCATTCCTCATGAATCTGCATGCCACCCGAGGAACAAGATCAAGCCGCAGCCTCTCGAGGGTGAGTGTGTCCTTATCGCCACTCACGTCGACCGCGGATTCTCCTTGCCCCCTCATCCTTTTTTCCGGAGTTTCTTGAACTTTTTCGGAGCGCAACTCCATCACTTTACTCCAAATTCCATCGTGTATCTTGCTGCCTTCGTGTCTTTGTGCGAGAATTTCTTGGGTTGCCGTCCTCATTGGGGCCTCTTCAAGCACATTTTCACTTGTTGTTCTCAGTCGGTTAAGAAAGCCAAGTCGAGTGATGATAAGACGCAAGTGATTCAGAGGTGCGGGGGTCTTGGGATCCAGATGAGAAGCAAAAGTTCTTTTCCATCTATGACTCTTCCTGACTCAGTCCGCGGGTGGCAGTCGACCTGGTTCTACTGCAGAGACCAACCGACCCCAGGACAGGCGATGGGTCTTCCCCTTTCTCCTTGAACCGGGCAGAAAAACTTTCTTCTCTGAAAGTGACACCGGAAGAGAAGGCACAAGTCAAAGTGTTGGTTGGTCGAGTGGTTCAGCTTGTCCGCGACGGGGTGACTGGCATGGATTTGCTAGAGGTCTTCCCGGGAGATGTATCCAACCGCTCCAAGCTCATGACCATCCGATGTTGATGTATTCGGGTCTCGATGACACCACTCGGATTCACCCGGAAGAGGTTGAAGAGGCTACGCTGAAGGGGTGGTTGTCAAGTATCACAGGGAACAAAGACAACCCCTGAGGAGCCAGGAGGATTCCTCCACTCAACCAATCGTATGAAGTAGATCAGGTATAAATCTGCATCTCTGACTGTGGCCTTGCTTTCTTCATCCTGTTTGCTTAAAATCAATCGACTGACTTTTGTCTTGTTTGTTGTCTTCTAGACCATTACTGAGATGTACTCGATGCCCAACGGGGCGCAAGAACAGACTGAGGAGGAGGAGGCGAGCGGAGGTGAAAGTGAGGAGGAGTGGCAATCTGATGGTGAGGTGGAAGAGGACGACGACGGCTCAAGTGGAGAGGAGGAGGAGGAGGAGGAAGTCGATCCTCCTCGCACGGAAAGGCGATCCAAGCTTACCCACGACCCCGCGAGCAAGCGTGGCAAAGCGGCTACGCCTGTTGGGCAGTCGTCAAAACACCCTCGGACGGCTTCTCCGGCGCCGACTGAAAAAGCGCCGAAGCATCCGCGGGCGGCATCATCAAAGCCGCCGAAGGCCTTGCCCAAGATGAAAATGACCATTCCCACCATTTCTGGGTAACAGCAGAACTTGTGTTTTCTCGTTTAGCATGGACAGACTCTTGGTCGACTCATTGACTAACCAACTGGTTTCTGAAATCTGCAGTGCTGCTACCTCCAAGACCTCTGCCAGGAACGAAGACCAGGAAATGGAAGACGCTGTCACCTCCAACCTTGGTATGATTTCTGTAGTTTCACTTTTGGTCGATTGGATTTTCGTTTTTAACTTTGGATTTTTCCTTTTGCTCCTCCTCATGTCATTGATCTCCCTGATGATGACGACGAGGCGCCACTGAGGCCGAGGAGGAATAGAAAGGCGCTGGCTGGCAAGGCTACTCATATTGCATCAGTGCCTGAGACATCGGTTCAAGAGGGTGGCAATATCACTCGGAATTCCGTGTCCTTCGCTGTGCCGCTGACGAGTGTTCGGCCTTCGTCGTCGACTGCTGACCCGCCCTCCCTTTTCGCCACATACCACGTCCCAGAGGACCAAGTGGGTGTTGCTAAGGAGGCTATACGCCAGGCGGGGATCATGATGGAGCAGGTGAAGGCGATCCGGGAAGCCAGCCAAGCGGCCTATGATGCTAGCTCAGCCCTTCAGAGCAACGTCCAGGTTAGTTGGTCACCGCTTGTTCTATTAGGATATGCTATCTGAAGATTTTCTTTCCGAAGATCTTTGTATCTGTACACCCACTGGGTGTGTCGATTGAATTTTTGGATCGGTGGGGGCACGCTGAGTGCACCCACTGGATGTAGTCCCCGAGACTATGGTGGATTGTTGGCAGTCGACTGTAGTCTTTGTATTTCGAATTTCTTCACTCTAACTTCTTCACTCGGTCTGGTCGGACCATGTCGAATGGAATCCTGGAACCAGTGGGGGCACGCTAAGTGCACCCACTGGGTGTGGTCCCCGAGACCATGGTCGACTGCTGGTAGTTGACTAAGGTCTGAAGAACCTGTGTGTTTTGTTTGGTAGATCATGATGAGACCATGGCTGACTGCTGGCAGTTAGCTATGGTTTCAGGATCATAACCTCTTTGTCTCTTTCGGTCGACTGATCGGACCAAGTCGGTAGAACCAGTGGGGGCACGCTGAGTGCACCCACTGGGTGTAGTCCCCGAGGCTACTGCTGAATATTTTGATTCGGCTATAGTCTTAGAAATGTTACGATTTTTCTCTTAGTCACTCGGAAGCAACCTATCTTTGATGTCTGTCGACTGACCCTTCGCAGAAATCTTGCGAGCTTGTGGCTTTCTATACTGAATTGGAAAACAAACAGATCCAGCTCGACCTTGACTTGAAGCTTGTTTAGGAGAACTTTCAAAAGGCGAAAGACGAAGCAAAAGGTATGGCTGGTGAGAACTTGACGACTGTCTTTATCTTTCTGCCCATTTATGATTCTGATCTCATTGTCATTTTGCAGATAAAATGAAGGAGGCTCTGAAGAAGAAGGACCATGACCTTGCCGAGGCACAGAAGGCGGCTTTGGACAAAATGAAGCTTGCGAAAGAAAAACTGGCTTCAATCGGTAAACTTGAAGAGGAGAACGCCAATCTGAAAGTTGCTCTCGACGCGGCCAACAAGGAGGTCAGCCGTCTGAAGAATGATAAGATAGCTCTGAGTGACAAGGCTAGTGAACTGGTGGGGAAGAGGAACGATCTGGAGGCTTATCTGGGAGGGCTCGCCGAGAAGTTATTCATCATGCTTGAGGGTAATCTGTCCTACCCGCCTGACTTGTTATCATCGACTTATCATAGAACAGCTGGTTTATCTTTGAATTGTGTTTACAGAATTCTGCCGAAACATCGAGGAGGAGACCAATCGAGTGGAGACAAGCTTAGACCCCATTAACTCTCCTGTGAAGGATGAAACTGCTATGAACGTGCTCTGACTGGAGTCTCGTGTTGCTGGTGTGGTTGACTACCTTGCTCGACTGAAGGTTGTGGCGTCCCGAATCGACACGACACTCTGGCCAGGAGCGACGCTTCAAAATGACCTCGAGTCTTGAATGTCTCGATAGAATCAAGTTCTAGGTCGAGTGCAAGAATGGAAGGAGTCTTCTGCCAGGTGTGGCGCTGACGTTGCCCTGTCCCTGGTTCGCGTTCACTGCAAGGATGTGCGAGAGGAAAAGCTGGCGTCCATCAAAGTTGCCAATACCAAGAAGCACGACTTCCAATCTTTCATGGAGACCTTCATTGCTGCTGCCACTCGGATTGCTGACGGAATTGACTTGGACCAGTTTGTCGCGCCCTCTAGTCCTCCACCTGAGGAGTAAGAAAAACTTCTATGCTTCGCCTTAAATTTCCCTCGGAATGCCGAGTGGTTTTGTAACCGATAAAC
Organism: Triticum aestivum; assembly: GCF_018294505.1. Classification (NCBI taxonomy): domain Eukaryota; kingdom Viridiplantae; phylum Streptophyta; class Magnoliopsida; order Poales; family Poaceae; genus Triticum; species Triticum aestivum. The sequence goes on from NC_057807.1 coordinate 516,182,350, forward strand.
TTTTACAGGCTTGACGCCCGAGCACTTCTGAATCCGTAGGATGTTATCTGAACTTGGCTTATCGTTGAATATGCTTGCATTTGCCTTCGAGCAAACTTTGTTCTTCACTCGGAATATACTTTAGTGCTTGAGACGTAGCTCTAAGGTAGAAAATCTAGTCGACCTGCACTTCATCGCTCTTGCAGGTAAGGATGGAGCACAGATTGCAGTCGACCTGCGTCCTTGCGGATCGGGATGGAGCGCACATTGTATTTGTGGCGTAGATCTTAAGGAGAAGGCAGCAGTCGACCTGCACCTCACGTCCTTGCAGAGCGCATGTTGTATTTGTGGCGTGGCTCCGAAGGAGAAGGTGGCAGTCAACCTGCACCTCGTCGTCCTTGTGGATCGGAATGGAGCACACATTGTATTCGTGGCGTAGCTCCGAAGGAGAAGGCGGCAGTCGACCTGCACCTCGTCGTCCTTGTAGATCGGAATGGATTTCATACTTAGGCGAGTACTGGACTGCAGCTAAGCCTCCGAGTGTGAGGTTTGCTCTTCACTCGGTAGGATTTTTAAATACTTAGGCGAGTACTGGACTGCAGCTAAGCTCCCAAGTGGGAGGTCTGCTCTCCACTCGGTAGGATTTTTAAATACATAGGCGAGTACTAGACTTAAGCTAAGCCTCCAAGTGGGAGAATTGCTCTTCACTCGGTAGGATTTTTAAATACTTAGGCGAGTACTAGACTGCGGCTAAGCTCCCGAGTGGGAGGTTTGCTCTCCACTCGGTAGGATTTTTAAATACCTAGGCGAGTACTGGACAG
>NC_057807.1:516183576-516220566 GCF_018294505.1 Triticum aestivum
GCGAGTACTGGACTGCAGCTAAGCCCTCGAGTGGGAGCGTTGCTCTCCACTCGGTAGGATTTTCAAATACTTAGGCGAGTACTGGACTGCAGCTAAGCCCCCAAGTGGGAGGGTTGCTCTCCACTCGGTAGGATTTTCAAATACTTAGGCGAGTACTGGACTGCAGCTAAGCCCCCGAGTGGGAGGTTTGCTCTCCACTCGGTAGGATTTTTAAATACTTAGGCGAAACGGATTCGCAGCTAAGCCCCCGAGTGAGAGGCTTGCTCGTCACTCGGTAGGATTTTTTTTACAAACTTAGGCGAAACGGATTCGCAGCTAAGCCACCCACTGGGGGATTTCTCACGTAAACAAAAGCAACAACAATCACTGGGAAAATTATAACACTCTTGTCTTTGATAGACAAACTACAGAGGTACTTTTTATTACATCTCATCCGAGTGAGTACTTAAGTATAAAAGGGGCGGACCAGCTCCGCATTCCAAGCTCGTGGCTCATCAATCTGGCGACCGACATTTTAAAGATGGTACGCTCCATTGTGGAGAACTTTGGTGACGATGAAGGGGCCTTCCCAAGTAGGGGCGAGTTTGTGTGGCTTCTGTTGATCCACTCGGAGGACCAAGTATCCTTCTTGGAAGGCTCGACTCTTCACGTTTCTGGCATAGAATCGATGCAAGTCCTGCTGATAGATAGTCGATCGGATCATGGCCATCTCTCTTTCTTCTTCTAGAAGGTCGACTGCATCCTGCCGGGCTTGTTCTGCTTCATATTCAGAGTAGAGCTCGACTCGGGGTGCATTGTGAAGCAGGTCACTCGGCAGAACTGCTTCAGCTCCATATACCAGCAAGAATGGAGTTCACCCAGTTGACCGATTAGGAGTAGTCCTCAATCCCCAAAGAATTGCTGGAAGTTCGTCGACCCACGCACCTGTCGCATGTTTGAGATCACACATCAACCGGGGTTTCAGTCCTTTGAGAATTAGGTCGTTTGCTCTTTCTGCTTGTCCATTCGACTGGGGGTGAGTGACGGAAGCATAGTCGACTCGCGTGCCTTGAGAAGCTCAAAAGGCTCTGAATTTGTTGGAATTGAAGTTTGATCCATTATCAGTGATGATGTTGTGCGGAACTCCATATCCGAATATCAACTCTCTGATGAAGCCGATAGCAGTGCAGGTATCAAGATTCTTGATAGGCTTGGCTTCAATCCACTTAGTGAACTTGTCGACTGCCACCGGTACATGGGCGAAGCCGCTCCTGCCAGTTATCAGTGGTCCAACCATATCCAATCCCCAAACGGCGAAGGGCCAGACGAGTGGAATGGTCTTCAGGGCTGAGGCGGGTTTGTGTGACATATTGGAATAGAACTGACATCCTTCACACTTGTCGACTATCTCCTTCGCCATTTCATTTGCTATTGGCCAGTAAAACCCCGCTCAGCATGCTTTAGCCACAGGTCCCCGAGTGGCTATCGTCAAGAATTATCTGACCTTCTTCTGGTGTTATACATTTCTGACTGACTCCAGTCGTGCTTTCTTTGTACAACTGTCCCTTTATCATAGTAAAGGCCTTGGATCGACGGACGATCTGTCGAGCCTCTTCTTCATTCTCTGGGAGCTCTTTCCTTAGGATATACGCGATGTACGACATTGTCCAGTCGGGAGTGATGACCAAAACTTCCATGATCAGGTCGACCACAGCTGGGACCTCAACTTCAGTCGGATCCGTGACACTTTTTGGCTGCGGGGCTTCTTCAGTGAAAGGATCCTCTTGAACTGATGGTGTGTGGATGTGTTCCAAAAACAAATTACTGGGAATGGCTTCTCTATTGGAACCTACTTTTGCCAAATCATCAGCCGCTTGATTTTTCAGTTGGGGTATATGATGAAGCTCTAACCCCTCGATTTTCTTCTCTAGCTTTCTCACTGCATTGCAGTAACCAGTCATGGCCGGACTTCTAACGTCCCACTCCTTCATCACTTGGTTAACCACCAAATCTGAGTCGCCATAGACCATGGGGCGACGGACGCCGAGTGAAATGGCCATACGCAACCCATACAAAAGTGCTTCATATTCTGCTTCGTTATTGGAGGAATCAAAGTGAATCTGGAGCACGTGCATGAGCTTATCTCCTCGGGGGAAACCAACACTACCCCAGCACTAGAACCATTCAGCATCTTAGAACCATCAAAGAACATGGTCCAGTGCTCCGAGTGAACTTGAGTCGGCAGTTGCTGTTCAGTCCACTCAGCGATGAAATCTGCTATTGCTTGGGACTTGATGGCTTTCTTTTCCTCAAGCTTGATATCTAGGGGAAGGAGTTCAATCGCCCATTTTGCCACTCGACCAGTTGCATCTCTGTTGTGCAGAATCTCTGACAATGGAGCGTCGCTAACGACTATAATGGAATGGTCAGAGAAGTAATGAGCAACCTTCTTCGTGGTCATATAAATCCCATATACAAGCTTCTGATAATGAGGGTATCTTTACTTTGATAGAGTCAAAACTTCAGAAATATAATATACTAGGCGCTGAACTTTAAAGGCTTTTCCTTCTTCTTCCCGCTCGACCGTAAGTATTGTACTGACGACTTGTCCCGTAGCTGCAATGTAAAGAAGCAAAGGCTTTTTGCTGATCGGGGTAGCAAGCACCGGCTGGGTGGAGAGCGGGGCTTTTAGCTCTGCAAATGCTGCATCAACTTCAGGAGTCCACTCGAACTTGTCTGACTTCTTCATCAGGAGGTAAAGAGGCAATGCCTTTTCACCGAGATGAGAGATGAATCGACTTAAAGCGGCCAAGCAACCAGTAAGCTTCAGGACTTCGTGCACATGCACATGACGTTTCATTCGGAGTATAGTACCAACTTTTTCGGGATTGGTGTCGATTCCTCGTTCGGAAACGAGAAAATCGAGTAACTTTCCGCCAGGAACTCCGAATGTGCACTTTGATGGATTAAGCTTGATATCATACCTCCTGAGGTTGGCAAATGTCTCTGCAAGGTCAGTCAACAGGTCGGAACCTTTCCGTGACTTGACCACAATATCATCCATGTATGCTTCCACATTCCGACTAATTTGAGTGACCAAACACTTCTGAATCATCCTCATGAACGTGGCTCCGGCATTCTTGAGGCCGAATGGCATGGTGACATAACAGAAGCACCCGAATGGAGTGATGAAAGCTGTTTTGATCTCATCGGGTCCATACAGACGGATCTGATGGTAACTAGAATAGGCGTCTAAAAAAGACAGGCGCTCACATCCCGCAGTCGAGTCGACTATTTGGTCGATGCGGGGAAGAGGAAAATGATCTTTCGGGCAGGCCCGATTGATATGTTTGAAGTCGACGCACATGCGAAGTGACTTGTCCTTCTTGGGGACCATGGAAACATTGGTGAGCCACTCGGAGTGATAAATCTCTCGGATAAACTCCGCTGCTAAGAGCCGAGCCACCTCCACGCCAATGGCCTTCCTTTTCTGGACGACGGACTGTCGAAGATGTTCTTTGATAGGTTTCACTTTTGAGTCGACTCATAGACGATGCTCAGCCAGCCCCTTGGGAACACCCGGCATGTCAGAAGGCTTCCATGCAAAGATGTCCCAGTTCTCACGAAGGAACTAGATGAGCGCTTCTTCCTATTTGGAGTCGAGTGTTGTAGAGATATGAGTCGGAGCAGCACTAGGGTCGGTCGGGTGAATGTGAATCGGTGTTGTCTCATCAGACGACTAAAATGCTGATTCCGTAACGGGCTTCTTGGCTTGCAACAAATCACTCGGGTCTGCAGTTTTCTGGTATTCCTGTAGCTCTACCACTGCCATCTGAGCATCGGCGATCTCTGAGCCTTTCTGAAAGCACTCTTCCGCCTTCTTTCGATTGCCAGTAATAGTGATCACACCTTTGGGACCAGGCATCTTCAATTTGAGGTACACATAACATGGTCGAGCCATGAAACGTGCATAAGTTGGCCTGCCCAAAATAGCGTGATAAGCACTTTGGAAATCCACAACTTCAAACGTCAACTTTTCTTTGCGGTAATTGTTGGAATCACCGAAAACCACATCAAGAGCAATTTGGCCGAGTGACTCAGCCTTATTTCTAGGAATGAATCCATGGAAACTCATGTTGCTAGTACTTAGTCTGGACATCGGAATACCGATCCGTTTCAACGTCTCTGCATATAGTATATTCAGGCCACTGCCACCACCATCAAAACTTTAGTCAGTCGAGTGCCTTCGACGACTGGGTCGACCACCAAAGCTTGCCTCCCAGGGGTGTCTATGTGTATCGGATGATTGGACTGGTCAAATTGTGATGGTAGTCTGAGACCATTTCCGATAACTGGGTGTCTCCGGAGCAACCATATTCACTTCTCGATTGATAACTTTCAATCGACTTTTGCTTTCAACGTCAGCAAAAATCATCAGGGTGGAATTGACCTGGGGATATCCATCATCACTATCTTCTTTGTCCTCAACTTTGTCCAACTCCTTTTCCTTATCTTTGGGCTGTTTCCCCTGGAATTGCTGGATCAAGAGCCGACACTATCGAGTGGTATGTTTCGGGTAAATGAGTTTACCCTCCTCATCTTTCTTTGTGTGGATGTGGCATGGCAAATCCATCATGTCATTCCCTTCCTTATCCTTCACCTTCTTAGGGTTCCAAGACCCTTTGGGCTTCCCTTTAAACTTTCCTTGAGTCATGGCCAAGGCTTCTCCAGGAGCAACTAGCTCAGCTTTCCACTTCTGCTTCCGACTGGAGTTCCCTCCTCTGGTTTCGTGGGCGACTGACTTGTGCTTGCCACTCCGGAGCCGATCCTCTTCTTCACCATTGGCATACTTGGTGGCAATCTCCATCATTCGACTCAGAGACATGTCTCCGGTTCAACCGAATTTTAGGTTTAGCTCTCTGTACTTAACGCCTTGCTTGAAGGCACAGACTGCCTGATGATCAGATACATTCTCTACCGTGTGATGCAACGTGATCCATCTCTGGATGTAATCCCTCAAAGTTTCATTCGACTTCTGCACACAAGATTGCAGCTCTGTCAACCCTGCTGGTCGTTTACAAGTTCCTTCGAATGTTCTGACAAACACTCGAGCAAGATCTTCCCAAGTGTAAATGCTGCTGGGTGCTAACTGATTCAACCATGCTCTGGCCGAGCCCTCCAACATAAGAGGTAAGTGTTTCATGGCTACTTCATCATTGCCGCCGCCAATCTGAACAGCCACTCGGTAGTCTTCAAGCCAAGTATCAGGCTTGGACTCACCAGTGAACTTACTGACTCCAGTCGCCAACCTGAAGTTGGGAGGAATCACCGCGGCCCTGTTGGCTCTGCTGAAACACTCTTGTCCTGAGACGTGTACTCTGCTGCTGGTGGGTACATCTCTGTCATGACCTTCTCGGTGAGCTCTGTTCCTGTCGACCAAACCTTGAACGATAATGGATCTCGCGTCAAAGCCTGGTTCCCTGGGGTCGACCGGAATCCTTCGCCCATCCTGCTGTCGAGGCACGTACCATCCACTCCTTGGGGGAGGGGTGGGCACTCGACGTTGATCATCACGATCGAGTCGGTGATCATACTGCTCACGGTTCTTGTACTGATCACGCTGGTCTCCATGTCCCTCACGCCTCGGGGGCGATCTTGGGCTATGGGCCGACTGGACTGTATTTGCAGCGACGGATTTGTGTTGAATCCTACTCCGCGACTGCGATACAACTGAATTTTGATCTCCTACCGCCCGGAGTAATGCTCTGATCTATAACAGGCCTCTGCCAGCCTCTGGCTGGGAAGGATGAATCGACTCTGCTATATGGGCTGTAGCTGCTAAATTCTGAATCGGAGTTCGATATACCTGAGTCGGTGGTGGAAAGAGTTGACGTCGACTGGATTCTGGAACCCGTTGCCATGCACGCTTGTCGAGTGCTCGCTGGAGGTTCTCCAGTCGAGTGCGCTCAGCCAAGTTGGCCAAGCGCGCGTCCTCTAAGGCACGAGCCTCAGGGGATTCTCCAATGATAGGAGTGTGCAGCGCATCCATGTTCCGGTGGCGAAGTTCTTCCTTCTGGAGCGAAGTGAGGGGCTCGGGGAGATACTCTTCATGGGCATGCGACGGATCGCCTCCGCCGTCGCCTCCGTCGGTGCGGGGAAAACCGGGAGGACTGTGTGGTCCATCGACCATCAGAACCTCCGCCACTGGATCACTGCTATTGCACTCGGTTGCAGTCTCTGCGGAGCCAGTTGATAGGTCGAACAAGCCGTAGAGAGAGTCGTCGGGCTCGATCGCCGCGACTTGGGGGGTGGCCGACTGGCAAGCCACCGCGTTCCTCACCCACCGCTGAAGCCTCGACCGACCGGAGCACTTGCGCCGGCGGGAAACAGGGAGGGGGACGACACAGGAGCCGATCGATACTGGGTCGACGGTTGCCACAGGAGGACGCAGTGGACGCACGTGCGAAAGTGCGTCGCCCCACGGACAGGGAGCGCGTCGATGTCGAGCGGAGCCTCCTGAAGCCAAGCAGAGTCGTCGGCGATGAACGTGAGCGCGCCAAGACGGATCTCGCGGCCCTCAAACAGAGCTCCGCCTGAAACCATGATGAAGGAGATCGGAAAAATCGCGACTTCTCCAATAAGTCGCTAAGACACCTACCCCACGGTGGGCGCCAACTGTCGTGGTTCTAACTCTGACAGTAGTGTAGGGGGGTAGGAATGGAGAGGCAAGATCCTAGCTATGGAGTAGTTGTATACGCAAGAGATTTATGAGTTCAGGCCCTTCGCGGAGGAAGTAATAGCCCTACGTCTCGGAGCCCGGAGGCGGTCGATTGGATTATGTGTGTATGAGTTACAGGGGTGCGAACCCTTTACACTGAGGAGGGGGGTGGCTTATATAGAGTTCACCAGACCCCTCCTGCCCTCAGTTATGTAGGGTTTAAGGTACATTAAGATCGGGCGTTACTGGTAACACCACAAATAAAGTGCTATGATGACCATAAAGGCTACTTAATAACTAGACGATTGTGTGCAGAACAACTTTAGGTCTTCTGGCTGTCGAGTGGTTGGCTTCATGGTCGAGTGTCTTTGAGTCCGTCGAGTGTAACACTTCTGAGTTGATTGAAAGGTGGTTTCTTCTAGAGATGTCCTTGGAGATGGTAGTTTGGACAGGTCCATGACCCTACCCTAGGTACATAGCTTCATCAGCGCGCCCCCTCCCCTTGAGTGCAAATAGGACAAGGAAGGGGGGATCCCCCCTTGCCTTTCCCCTCTCCCTCTCCTTCCTTCCCCTCTCTCCCTTTAGGTGGAAACCTACTAGGACTTGGAGTCCTAGTAGGATTCCCCTATTGGGGGCGTGCCCTTGGAGGGCCGGCCGGCCTCGCCCTTGCTCCTTTATAGACGGGTGCAGGGGGTACCCTAGGACACACAAGTTTATTGCTTAGGCGAAGCCCTGCGCCGGCAACTTCATCATCGCTGTCACCATGCCATCGTGCTGACGAAACTCTCCCTCGACCTCAGCTAGATCTAGAGTTCACGGAACGTCACCATGCTGAACGTGTGCAGATCGCGGAGGTGCCGTACCTTTGGTGCTAGGATCGGTCGGATCATGAAGACGTACGACTACATCAACCATGTTGTCATAACGCTTCCTCTTTCGGTCTACGAGGGTATGTAGACAACACTCTCCCCTCTCATTGCTATGCGTCACCTAGTGATAGATCTTGCGTGATTGTAGGAATTTTATCGAAATTACCGTGTTCCCCAACAGTGGCATCCGAGCCAGGTCTATGCGTAGATGTTATATGAATGAGTAGAACACAAATAGTTGTGGGCGATAATAGTCATACTGCTTACCAACATGTCATACTTTGATTCGACGGTGTTGTTGGATGATGTGGCTCAGACCGATATTGCGCGTACGCTTACGCGAGACTAGTTCTACCAACGTGCTTTGCACATAGGTGGGTGGTGAGTGTCTATTTCTCCAACTTTAGTTGAATCGAGTGTTTCTACGCCCGACCCTTGTTGAAGGTTAAAACAGCACACTTGATGAAAAATCGTTGTGGTTTGGATGCGTAGGTAAGAACGATTCTTGCTAGAAGCCCGTAGCAGCCACGTAAAACTTGCAACAACAAAGTAGAGGATGTCTAACTAGTTTTTGCAGGGCCTGCTGTGATGTGATATGGTCAAGGCATGATGTGATATAAATTGTTGTATGAGATGATCATGTTTTGTAACAAAGTTATCGGTAACTGGCAGGAGCCATATGGTTGTCGCTTTATTGTATGCAATGCAATCGCCATGTAATTGTTTTACTTTATCATTAAGCGGTAGCAATAGTCGTAGTAACAATAGTTTGCGGGACGACAATGATGCTACGATGGAGGTCAAGGTGTCGCGCCGGTGATGTTGGAGATCATGACAATGGTTCGGAGATGGAGATCATGAGCACAATATGATGATGGTCGTATCATGTCACATATTTTCATTGCATGTGATGTTTATCCTTTATGCATCTTATTTTTCTTAGAATGTCGGTAGCATTATAAGATGACCCCTTACTAAATTTCAAGGTACAAGTGTTCTCCCTGAGTATGCACCGTTGCTACAATTTGTCGTGCCGAGACACCATGTGATGATCGGGTGTGATAAGCTCTACGTTCACATACAATGGGTGGAAGCCAGTTTTGCACACGCAGAATACTCGGGTTAAACTTGACGAGCCTAGCATATGCAGATATGGCCTCGGAACACTGAGACCGAAAGGTCGAGCATGAATCATATAGTAGATATGATCAACATAGTGATACTCACCATTGAAAACTACTCCATCTCACGTGATGATTGTACATGGTTTAGTTGATTTGTATGACGTGATCACTTAGATGATTAGAGGTATGTTTATCTAAGTGGGAGTTCTTACCTGATAGTATTTTGCACGTCTATGTTGTTGTAGATCAACGGCCCGTGCTACTGTTCCTTCGAATTTTAATGCGTTCCCAAAGAAAGCTAAGTTGAAAGATGATGGAAGCAACTACACGGACTGGGTCCGTAACTTGAGGATTATCCTCATTGGTGCACAGAAGAATTGCGCACGGTTAGGTGTACCACCCACGCTCGCAACTGCAGACAATGTGAATTCCTGGCAGACGTGTGTTGATGACTACTCGATAGTTCAGCATGCCATGCTTTACGACTTAGAACCGGGACTTCAACGATGTTTTGAATGTCATGGAGCATATGAGATGTTCCAAGAGTTTAAGTTAATATTTCAAGCAAATGCCCGGATTGAGAGATATAGTGTCTCCAATAAGTTCTAAATCTATAAAGTGGAGGAGAATAGTTATGTCAGTGAATATATACTCATATGTATGGGTACCACAACCACTTGACTCAACTCGGAGTTAATCTTCCTGATAATAGTGTCATTGACAGTGTTCTTCAATCATGCCACCAAGCTACAAAAGCTTCATGATGAACTATAATATGCAAGGGATGAACAAGACTATTCCCGAGCTCTTCACGATGCTAAAAGATGTGGAGGTAGAAATCAAAAAGGAGCATAAAGTGTTGATGGTCAATAAGACCACTAGTTTCAAGAAAAAGGGCAAAGGGAAGAAAGGGAACTTCAAGAAGAACGGCAAAAAGGTTGCTGCTCAAGAGAAGAAACCCAAGTCTGGACCTAAGCCTGAAACTGAGTGCTTCTACTGCAAAGGGACTGGTCACTAGAAGCGGAACTACCCCAAGTATTTGGCGGATAAGAAGGATGGCAAAGTGAAAGGTATATTTGATATACATGTTATTGATGTGTACTTAACTAATGCTCGCAGTAGCGCCTGGGTATTTTATACTGGTTCTGTTCCTCATATTTGCAACTTGAAACAGGGTCTACGAATTAAGCGAAGATTGGCTAAGGACGAGGTGACGATGTGCGTGGGAAATGGTTCCAAAGTCGATGTGATCGCGGTCGGCATGCTACCTCTACATCTACCATCAGGATTAGTTTTAGACCTGAATAATTGTTATTTGTTGCTAGCATTGAGCATGAACATTATATCTGGATCTTGTTTAATGCAAGACGGTTATTCATTTAAATCAGAGAATAATGGTTGTTCTATTTATATGAGTAATATCTTTTATGGTCATGCACCCCTGCTTAGTGGTCTATTTTTTATTGAATCATGATAGTAGTGATACACATATTCATAGTGTTGAAGCCAAAAGATATAAGTTCAATAATGATAGTGTGACTTATTTGTGGCACTGCCATTTGGGTCATATCGGTATAAAGCGCATGAAGAAACTCCATGCTGATGGACTTTTGGAATCACTTGATTATGAATATCGTGCCTTATGGGCAAGATGACTAAAACTCTGTTCTCCGGAACAATGGAACGAGCTACTGACTTGTTGTAAATAATACATACCGATGTATGCGGTCCCATGAGTATTGATACTCGTGGTGGGTATCGTTATTTTCTTACCTTCACAGATGATTTAGGCAGATATGGTTATATCTACTTAATGACGCATAAGTCTGAAACATTTGAAAAGTTCAAAAAATTTCAGAGTGAAGTGGAAAATCATCGTAACAAGAAAATAAAGTTTCTACGATCAAATCATGGAGGAGAATATTTGAGTTACGAGTTTGGTCTTCATTTGAAACAACATGGGATAGTTTCACAATTAACACCACCTAGAACACCACATCGAAATGGTGTGTCCGAATGTCGTAACCGTACTTTATTAGATATGGTGCGATCTATAATGTCTCTTACTGATTTACCTCTATCATTTTGGGGTTATGCTTTAGAGACGGCTGCATTCACTTTAAATAGGGCACCATCAAAATTCGTTGAGACAATGCCTTATGAATTGTGGTTTGGCAAGAAACCAAACTTGTCATTTCTTAAAGTTTGGGGTTGCGATGCTTATGTGAAAAAGCTTCAACCTAATAAGCTCAAACCCAAATCGGAGAAGTGCGTCTTCATAGGATATCCAAAGTAAACTATTGGGTACACCTTCTATCACAGATCCGAAGCAAAATGTTTGTTGCTAAGAATGGATCCTTTATAGAGAAGGAGTTTCTCTCAAAAGCAGTGAGTGGGAGGAATGTAGAACTTGATGAGGTAACTGTACCTTCTCCCTTATTGGTAAGTAGTTCATCACAGAAATCAGTTCCAGTGATTCCTACACTGGTTAGTGTGGAAGCTAATGATGATGATCATGAAGCTTCAGATCAAGTTACTACCAAACCTCGTAGGTCTTCCAGAGTAAGATCCGCACCAGAGTGGTATGGTAATCCTATTCTGGAAGTCATGTTGCTAGACCATGATGAACCTATGAAGTATGAGGAAGCGATGATTAGCCCAGATTCCGCAAAATGGCTTGAAGCCATGAAATCTGAGATGGGATCCATGTATGAGACCAAAGTGTGGACTTTGGTGGACTTGCTCGATGATCAGGAAGCCATAGAAAATAATGTTACTGTTTATAAAGCTTGACTTGTTGCGAATGGTTTTCGACAAGTTCAAGGAGTTGGCTACGATGAGACTTTCTCACCTGTAGTGATGCTTAAGTCTGTCCGAATCATGTTAGCAATTGCTGCATTTTATCATTATGAAATTTGGCAAATGGATGTCAAAACTGCATTCCTGAATGGATTTCTAGAAGAAGAGTTGTATATGATGCAACCAGAAGGTTTTCTTGATCCAGAGGGTGCTAACAAAGTGTGCAAGCTCCAGCGATCCATTTATGGACTGGTGTAAGCCTCTCGGAGTTGGAATAAACGCTTTGATAGTGTGATCAAAGCATATGGTTTTATACAGACTTTTGGACAATCCTGTGTTTACAAGAAAGTGATTGGGAGCTCTGTAGCATTTCTAATCTTATATGTAGATGACATATTGTTGATTGGAAATGATATAGAATTTCTAGATAGCATAAAGGGATACCTGAATAAGAGTTTTTCTATGAAAGACCTCGGAGAAGCTGCTTACATATTGGGCATCAATATTTATAGAGATAGATCAAGACGCTTAATTGGAATTTCACAAAGTACATACCTTGGTAAAGTTTTGAAGAAGTTCAAAATGGACCATTCAAAGAAAGGGTTCTTTCCTGTGTTACAAGGTGTGAAGTTGAGTCAGCCTCAATGCCCGACCACTACAAAAGATAGAGACAAAATGAAAGTAATTCCCTATGCTTCAGCCATAGGTTCTATCATGTATGCAATGTTGTGTACAACACCTGATGTATGTCTTGCTATAAGCTTAGCAGGGAGGTACCAAAGTAATCTCGGAGTGGAGCACTAGACAGCGGTCAAGAACATCCTGAAATACCTGAAAAGGACTAAGGACATGTTTCTCATTTATGGAGGTGAAAAAGAGCTCTTCGTAAATAGTTACATCGATGCAAGCTTTGACATTGATCCGGATGACTCTAAGTCACAAACCGGATACATATTTTTATTAAATGGAGGAGCTGTCAGTTGGTGCAGTTCCAAGCAGAGCGTTGTGGCAGGATCTACGTGTGAAGCGGAGTACATTGCTGCTTCGGAAGCAGCGAATGAAGGAGTTTGGATGAAGGAGTTCATATCCGATCTATGTGTCATACCTAGTGCATTGGGTCCAATGAAATTCTTTTGTGACAATACTGGTGCAATTGCCTTGGCAAAGGAATCCAGATTTCACAAGAGAACTAAGCGCATCAAGAGACGCTTCAATTCCATCTGTCATCAAGTGTCAGAGGGGGACATAGAGATTTGCAAGATACACATGGATCTAAATGTTGTAGACCCATTGACTAAGCCTCTTCCACGAGCAAAACATGATCAACACCAAAGCTCCATGGGTGTTAGAATCATTACTATGTAATCTAGATTATTGACTCTAGTGCAAGTGGGAGACTGAAGGAAATATGCCCTAGAGGCAATAATAAAGTTATTATTTATTTCCTTAATTCATGGTAAATGTTTATTATTCATGCTAGAATTGTATTAACCGGAAACTTAGTACATGTGTGAATACATAGACAAAATATATAGTCCCTAGTATGCCTCTACTAGACTAGCTCGCTAATCAAAGATGGTTATGTTTCCTAACCATAGACATGTGTTGTCATTTGATGAACGGGATCAAATCATTAGGAGAATGATGTGATGGACATGACCCATCCGTTAGCTTAGCATTATAATCATGTCAGTTTCATTTCTACTTCTTTCTTCATGACTTATACAAGTTCCTCAGACTATGAGATTATGCAACTCCCGAATACCGGAGGAACACTTTGTGTTCTACCAAATGTCACAATGTAAATGGGTGATTATAAAGGTTCTCTACACGTGTCTCTAAAGGTGTTTGTTAGGTTGGCATAGATCGACATTAGGATTTGTCACTCCGTGTTTCGGAGAGGTATCTCTAGGCCCTCTCGGTAATACTCATCACTATAAGCCTTGCAAGCATTGTGACTAATGAGTTAGTTGCGGGATGAAGTATTACAAAACGAGTAAAGAGACTTGCCGGTAACGAGATTGAACTAGGTATTGAGATACCGACGATCGAATCTCGGGCAAGTAACATACTGATGACAAAGGGAACAATGTATGTTGTTATGCGGTTTGACCGATAAAGATCTTCGTAGAACATGTAGGAACCAATATGAGCATCCAGGTTCCGCTATTGGTTATAGACCGGAGACGTGTCTCGGTCATGTCTACATAGTTCTCGAACCTGTAGGGTTCACCCGCTTAATGTTCGATGACGATTGGTATTATGAGTTTCTGTGTTTTGATGTACCTAAGATTGTTCGGAGTCCCGGATGTGATCGCGGACATGACGAGGAGTCTCGAGATGGTCGAGACATAAAGATTGATATATTGGACGACTATGTTCGGACATCAGAAGTGTTCCAGAGACGTTTCGGATAAAATCGGAGTGCTGGAGGGTTACCGGAACCCACCGGGGAACTAATGGGCCTCGATGGGCCCTAGTGGAGAGAGAGAGGGGCCGGCCAGCTCAGGCCGCGCGCCCCTCCCCTTGAGTCCGAATAGGACAAGGAAGGGGGGGCTTTCCTTTCCCCTCTCCCTCTCCTTCCTCCCCCCTCTCTCCCTTTAGGTGGAAACCTACTAGGACTTGGAGTCCTAGTAGGATTACCCTATTGGGGGCACGCCCTTGGAGGACCGACTGGCCTCCCCCTTGCTCCTTTATATACGGGGGCAGGGGCACCCTAGTACACACAAGTTGATTGTTTAGCCGTGTGCGGTGCCCCCCTCCACAGTTACACACCTCAGTCATATTGTCGTAGTGCGTAGGCGAAAGCCCTGCGTCTGTAACTTCATCATCACTGTCACCACGCCGTCATGCTGACAAAACTCTCCCTCGACCTCAGCTGGATCTAGAGTTCGCGGGACGTCGTTGAGCTAAATGTGTGCAAATCATGGAGGTGTCGTACTTTTGGTGCTAGGATCGGTCGGATCGTGAAGATGTACGACTACATCAACCACATTGTCATAACGCTTCCGCTTTCAGTCTACGTGGGTACATAGACAACACTCTCCCCTGTTGTTGCTATGCATCACCTAGTGATAGATCTTGCGCGATCGTAGGATTTTTTTTGAAATTACCGCGTTCCCCAACAAACTCCAGGTAATGATCCCACTATTTTGGAGGGTGTTGAATCTTGTTACAATATTGATGAAAGTGGATTTGTAGAGGTCATGACTTTATTTTGTGATGAATCCACTTTTTTGGAAGAGGTTTCAGTTGACTATGAGAACAAAGTTGCTATCTATGATGATTATGGTGATGACATGTATGCTATATTGAATAATGATAACCATGAAACTTGTCATCATGATTTTAATTTTCAATCACATGATAGTTATTTTGTTGAGTTTGCTCCCACTACTATTGATGAGAATAAATTTGCTTATGTGGAGAGTAATAAAATTTCTATTCTCATGCATCATGAAAAGAGTGCTTTATGTGATAGTTATATTGTTGAATTCATTCCTGATGCTACTAAAAATTATTATGAGGGAGGAACTTATGCTTGTAGGAATTGCAATAATATCAAGTTTCCTCTCCATGTGTTGAAAGTTTTGAAGTTATGTTTGTTTTGCCTTCCTATGCTAGTTGATTATTGTTCCCATAAATTGTTTTCTCACAAAATCCTATGCATAGTAAGTGGGTTAATCTTAAATGTGCTTGCCATGTGATTCATGATGCTCTTTTTCGTGTTTCAGTTTTAATCTTTTATGCGAGCATCATTGGAATCATCATGCCTAGCTTAAAAGGCATGAAAGGAAAGCGCTTGTTGGGAGACAACCCAACATTTACCCCTACTGTTTTTGTGTGTTCACATGATTAGGCTACTATGGTAATCTTGTTTTATTGCATTTGTTTCAATAAAGTGCCAAGTAAAGCCTTTGGGATCATGTTGGGTGATAGTTGATTTGATCTTGCTGAAAAACAAAAACTTTTGCACTCACGAAAATAACTCTCATTTTTAACAAAAGAGTTCTTTTGAGTTGATTATTTTTTAAGAAGATTAATATATAAATTTCTCACGTGTTCCAATTTATTTCATAATGTTTGGAGTAGCATAATTATGGTTTGAGTACATATTACTACAGACTGTTCTGTTTTTGACAGATTCTGTTTTCAATGCATAGTTTGCTTGTTTCCTTGTTTCTATGGCTTATATTGCTCAATATAAATTACTGAAATGATATGCTACAGTATTAATTGTGTGGAAACAATTATGAATCTTGTCTTTGGCAGTACCAAAAGTGAAATGGTTTGCTCTTTATCATACTAACCTATCTCACGAAGTTCCATTAAGTTTTGTGTGGTTGAAGTTTTCAAGTTTTGGGCGAGATGTCAATATGAGAAGAATAAGGAGTGACAAGACCCTAAGATTGGGGATGCCCAAGGAACCCCCAAGGTAATATTCAAGGAAGATCCAAGCAACTAAGCTTGGGTATGCCCCGGAAGGCATACCCTCTTTCGTCTCCAACGTTATCGGTAACCTCACTTGGAGCTTTGTTTTCATTCATCACATGATATGTGTTTTTCTTGGAGTGTCAATTTATTTTGCTAGGATTTGCTTTATGTTATTTAGAGTAATTTTTTGCATCTTTTATTTCAATAAAAGTGGCAATGATAGCCTTTGCCATGCTTATTTTGCAAGTATACTTGTTGCTGTTTGAAAACAGAAAGTTTATCGATGTTGTTAAAATTCCCTAGAAATGTCAGAATATGATAAATTGTTGAAACGTTTTGCAAAATAAGATCTGATAACTTTTCTACAGTGTAGTATTTTTATCACAATTTTGGAGTTAGGTAAGTATGATCAATCTTGCATTCTTTACAGACTATACTATTTTGGCAGATTGCTATTATGTTTGCATTGTTTGCATATGTTTGCTTGTTTAATGATTCTATTTGAGGATAGGAGTATTAAATACGCAGAGGCATTTAGTATGCAATGAGAATAATAATTTTAGTGATTTTCTACAGTAGAGATTGATAAAGTTTTTGCACTGCTTTATACTAACTTATTTCACGAGTTCTTGTTGAGTTGTGTGTGGATGAAGCTTTTGAGATTTAGGAAAACGGTGATATGAGAAGAATTAAGGAGACACAAAAGCTCAAGATTGGGGATGCCGAAGGCACCCCTAGATAATATTCCAATAAGTCTCAACCATCTAAGCTTGGGGATGCCCCGGTAGGCATCCCACCTTTCTTCTTCAACAATTATCGGTTAGTATCGGTTGAACCTAAGTTTTTGCTTCTTCACATGATGTGTGCTATTCTTGGAGTGTCATTTTATTTTGTTTTTGCTTGCTATTTTAATAGAATACTTATATATGAAAGTTTCTGAATAAGAGAGAGTCCTCAAATAGCTACCTATTTACTTAACTACTCGCATGATCTTCACTTATATCTTTTTGGAGTAGTTTGTCATTTACTCTTGAGCTTCACTTATATCCTATGAGTAAAATTTCACAAGTTCTTGTTGAGTTTTGTGTGGATGAAGCTTTTGAAATTTAGGAAAATGGTGATATGAGAAGAATTAAGGAGACACAAAAGCTCAAGCTCGGGGATGCCCAAGGCACCCCAAGATAATATTCCAAGAAGTCTCAAGCATCTAAGCTTGGGGATGCCCCGGTAGGCATCCCACCTTTCTTCTTCAACAATTATCGGTTAGTATCGGTTGAACCTAAGTTTTTTCTTCTTCACATGATGTATGCTATTCTTGGAGTATCATTTTATTTTGTTTTTTCTTGCTATTTTAATAGAATACTAAGATATGAAAGTTTTTGAATAAGAGAGAGTCCTCAAATATCTACCTATTTACTTAACTACTCGCATGATCTTCACTTATATATTTTTGGAGTAGTTTGTCATTTACTCTTGAGCTTCACTTATATCCTATGAGTAAAATTTCACGAGTTCTTGTTGAGTTTTGTGTGGATGAAGCTTTTGAGATTTAGGAAAACGGTGATATGAGAAGAATTAAGGAGACACAAAAGCTCAAGCTTGGGGATGCCCAAGGCACCCCAAGATAATATTCCAAGAAGTCTCAAGCATCTAAGCTTGGGGATGCCCCGGTAGGCATCCCACCTTTCTTCTTCAACAATTATCGGTTAGTATCGGTTGAACCTAAGTTTTTGCTTCTTCACATGATGTGTGCTATTCTTGGAGTGTCATTTTATTTTGTTTTTGCTTGCTATTTTAATAGAATACTTAGATATGAAAGTTTTTGAATAAGAGAGAGTCCTCAAATAGCTACCTATTTAGTTAACTACTCGCATGATCTTCACGTATATCTTTTTGGAGTAGTTTGTCATTTACTCTTGAGCTTCACTTATATCCTATGAGTAAATTGTTGAATAAATTGAATGTCAATAAATTGAAATTATATCATGCCTAGTGGTAGCTTCACATTGGGTTCAGAAAGTGAAATCTTTTGAGGCTTGACAATCACAATTTTGGTCATCCAAGCAATTCACGAATAATTAGTATAAGGAAGAGAACTTTCACATGCAAATACACTATCATGGACATATTTTGTGATTGTGAGCCCCCATCAAAATATTATACGCCAAAATTGTTGACATTGGACAAGGAAGACAACGTAATGATTTATGTTTGCTCATATTCACATAGAAGTTATATTGTCATAGATCCTTCAACATGTGGTGCTTGCCCCCCATCCTTTCTAGCCAAAAATTCCGCACCAAGTAAACCCAAATCTTATTTTCAAGTGTCCACCATACCTACCTAAGGATTAAGCCAGATCCTTCAAGTAAGTTGTCATCGGTGCAATAGGGCAATAAAAATTGCTTCTAAAAGTGTTAGATCATTTAGTGTAAGATAAAACTGAGTGGTGTATGTACTTGTGATGGAAAAGAATAAAAGCGACAGACTGCATAATAAAGGTTGCTATCATAAGGGGCAATATAACGTGACGTTCTTTTGCACTAATGGGTTGAACATACAAACAAATAAGTGCATGGCAACCTCTGCTTCCCTCTGCGAAGGGCCTATCTTTTACTTTTCAGTATTTACTTTTATGCAAAGAGTCAAAAGTTTTTCTATCTATTCCTTTTTATTTTTCTCTTTTGGCAAGCATCATGTGGCGAGGAAAGATCTAGGCACATATGTCTAGTTGAATATGGGTAGCATGAGTTATTATTGTTGACATCATCCTTGAGGTGAATATGTTGGGAGGCAAAACAATAAGCCCCTATCTTTCTATGTGTCCAGTTGAAACATTTTGCTCATGTGTACATGGTGAGTGTTAGCAATATAGAAGACTATATGCTGGTTGAGTATGTGGAGCTCTTACTTAAACTCTGTTGAATAAGTTGAAATGCAATTGCTTGGTGACTGAGAACATAACTTGTTTGGTTTCAAGACAATTCATTGTTTGAACCTTAACATGTGAATTGGTTGCTACTATAACATGAGAAGTTTTATAAGAAAGAATTGATGTTATGATGCTAGGAAAAGTTTGAAATTATCATTGATCAAACTTATGCATTTTGCTAGCATTCACACTTCATAAATTATTTCTATTATAATTTACCTACTCGAGGACGAGTAGGAATTAAGCTTGGGGATGCTGATATGTCTCCAACGTATCTATAAATTATGAAGTATTCATAATGATATTTTATCATTCTTGGGTGTATTACAATCATTTTATAGTCATTTTATATCATTTTTTGGGACTAACCTATTGACCCAGTGCCCAGTGCTAGTTGCTGTTTTTTTGCTTGTTTTTTACATCGCAGGAAATCAATATCAAACGGAGTCCAAACACCGCGTAACGTTTTGGAGATTTTTTTATTGACCAGAAGGAACCCAATGGGCCCGAGATGCACCTGGGGGGTGCCCCGATGGGGGCAAAACCCACCAGGGCGCACCAGGGCCCCCTAGCACGCCGAGGTAGGTTGTGCCCACCTCAGTGGCCTTGCGCACTCCCTCTTTGCAGGATAAATTCCCAAATATTCCGAAACCCTTCGGGGCAGCCCTAGATCAGAAGTTCCGCCGCTGCAAGGCCTCTGTATCCATGAGATCCAATCTAGACCCTGTTCCGGCACCCTGCCAGAGAGGGGAATCATGACCGGTGGCCATCCTCATCATCCTGGCGGCCACCACGATGAGGAGGGAGTAGTCCACCCTCAGGGCTGAGGGTTTGTACCAATAGATATGTGTTTGATCTCTCTCTGTCTCTCTCTCTCTCGTGATCTATATCATGGGCTTTGTTAAAATAGTAGGATCATATGATGTTTCTCCCTCTATACTCTTGTTATGATGAACTGAATCTTTAACCTTCAAAGTTTTCTTTTGTCAGATTGAATATTCAGAGATGAGAACACATGATATATGTCTTGCAATATGAATACTTGAGGTGACAATGAGGTATCTTATTGAGTCACTTGATATGTGTTATGGCATTCAACGCGCGGATTCCCGCGGTGATATTGGGGTAATCTATGCATAGGGGTTGATGCACGTTTTTCTCCAACGAAAACTTTGGGGTCTTTTTATAGTTCTTTGTGTGGATTGATTATTATGAATATGAATTTGCTTTGGTGTTATTATAGTACGAACTCTAGGATAGATCGAATGGAAAAAATAGCTTTGTGTTATTTTAGTACGAACTCTTGAATAGATCGAACGGAAATAATAGCTTTGAGGTGGTTTTGTGACCTACAAACAATTCCTATCTTTTGTACTCCTCTAAAAGGAACTCGGGAGTGATTCTTTATTGCACTTTGAGGGATAATCATATGATCCAACTATGTTAGCGTTGTTGAGAGGTTTCACTAGCGAAAGTACGGACCCTAGGCCTCATTTTTAAGCATTGCAACACCGTTTTTGTGCCCGTTTACTATCTGCTACCTTGCTGTTTTTATTTATTCAGATTATAAAAATATATTTCTACCATCCATATTACAATTTTTTCACCATCTCCTCATCGAACTAGTGCACCTATACAATTTGCCATTGTATTGGGTGTGTTGGGGACACAAGAGATTTATTGTATTTGGTTGCAGGGTCGTTTGAGAGAGACCATCTTCATCCTACACCTCTCACGGATTGATAAAACTTAGGTCATCCACTTGAGGGAAAATTGCTACTGTCCTACAAAACTCTACGCTTGGAGGCCCAACACGTGTCTACAAGAATAAAGTTGCATAGTAGACATCATGTTACTCCAAAGTACATGCAGAAATTCACGGTTAATCCTCCATGTACAAGACCTCCATAGGCTCCAGGCCAAGAAGCTGATCCCACAAGCATCAGGCGAGGTGAGGAATTTCCTCAAGAATGGGCTAAGGGTCAAGCCAAATTGGCCAAAGTTGCAAAAGAAGCAGTGAGGAAATTCAATGTGGACTCAGCTGCTGCTGCTGAGGCCTCTGCTAGCAAGCCTAAGAAGGCTCTGCCAAAGAAATTAGCTGTGAAGCCGAGTTCCTCAACGGCAATGCCCTCACGGCCAACACTAAAGCCCTCAAAGAAATTTCCTCAGGCAACCTCTTCAAGGGCAGCTCCAATCACCTCTGTTGCCACAAAATCCTCTACAACAGCTGCAATGTCCTCAATACCTGTGCATCTTGCCACATGTCAAAGAATTACAGGCTTCTCAATTGCTTTAGGAGCATCTGCCAGTTCCTCAGCTCCACCACAGTCCTTGATGTCTGCTAGAACTACGTCGGTATTTCCCCAAATAGGAAGGGATGATGTAGTATAGCAATAGTAGGTATTTCCCTCAGTGATGAGACCAAGGTTATTGAACCAGTAGGAGAACCTCCTCACACCACATAAACAACACCTGCACACAAATAACAAATACTCGCAACCCGACGCGTTAAAGGGGTTGTCAATCCCTTTCGGGTACGGCACCTCAAGATAGGGAAATAACGTGAGATAAAAGTGGTAGATAGGATAAATAGATCGTGGAACAAATAAATTGCATCAAGGTATTTTTGTATTTTTGGTTTAATAGATCTGAAAATAAATGCAAAGGAAGGCAAATATGATAAAAATAGAGACTTGGGGGCCGTAGGTTTCACTAGTGGCTTCTCTCGAGAAAAATAGCAAACGGTGGGAAAACAATTACTGTTGGGCAATTGATAGAACTTCAAATAATCATGTTGATATCTAGGCAATGATCATTATATAGGCATCACATCCAAGATTAATTGACCGACTCTTGCCTGCATCTACTACTATTACTCCACACATCGACCGCTATCCATCATGCATCTAGTGTATTAAGTTCATGGAGAAACGGAGTAATGCAATAAGAACGATGACATGATGTAGACAAGATCTATTTTTCTATTTATGTAGATATATACCCCATTGTGTTATCCTTAGTAGAAATGATACATATGTGTTGGTTCCCCTTCTGTCACTGGGATCAAGCACTGTAAGATCGAACCCACTACAAAGCACCTCTTCCCATTGCAAGATAAATAGATAAATTTGGCCAAATAAAACCCAAATATCAGAGAGGAAATACGAGGCTATAAGCAATCATGCATATAAGAGATCAAAGAAGACTCAAATAACTTTCATGGATAAAAACATAGATCTGATCATAAACTCAAAGTTCATCAGATCTCAACAAACACACCGCAAAAAGGCTTACATCACATGGATCTCCAAGAGACCATTGTATTGATAACGAGAGAGAGAGAGAGAGAGAGAGAG
The DNA here is from genome assembly GCF_018294505.1 of Triticum aestivum. Lineage (NCBI taxonomy): Eukaryota > Viridiplantae > Streptophyta > Magnoliopsida > Poales > Poaceae > Triticum > Triticum aestivum. The sequence goes on from NC_057807.1 coordinate 516,205,788, forward strand.
AGAAAGCCATCTAGCTACTAACTAAGGACCAGTAGGTCTACAAAGAACTACTCACGCATCATTGGAGAGGCACCAATGGAACTGGTGATCCCCTCCGTGATGGTCTCTAGATTGGATCTGGAGGTTCTGGCCTCTGCGGTGGCTGGAATTGATTTTCGTCGACTCCTTTAGGGTTTCTAGAATATTGGGGTATTTATAGAGCAAAGAGGCGGTTCAGGGGGCACCCGAGGTGGGCACAACCCACCAGGGCACGTCTGGGCGTCCTGGCGCATCCTGGTGGGTGCTTCCCTCCTCGAGGCACCCCCTAGGTGCAGCCTTAGCCCACTGGATGCCTTCTGGCCCAAAAAAAATCCTCAAAAAGGTTCACTGCGTTTGGACTCCGTTTGGTATTGATTTCCTACGATGTAAAAAACATGCAGAAAACAGCAACTGGCATTGGGCACTATGTCAATAGATTAGTACCAAAATATGATATAACATGATTGTAAAACATCCAAGAATGATAATATAACAGCATGGTACGATCAGAAATTATAGATACATTGGAGACGTATCTGCATTCCCAAACTTAATTCCTGCTCATCCTCGAGTAGGTAAATGATAAAAACAGAACTTTTGATTTGGAATGCTGCCTACACTACAAAAAAGACACATCCGTGACATTTTGGGCTGAATGAAATGTTTTTCTATCATACTTATGACACTTCTATGACGATAATTGTGACAAAAACCAGTATCATCATAGATGTGGTGGGCTCCTACTTCTATGACAACAAATCATGACAGAAAATGGGCTTTTCGTCCTGGGCGGGCCGGAGACGCAGTTGCATGACATTCTTTGGGTCGTACATGATGGAAAAAACATGGTAGAAGCGAGGGCGAGGAAAATATCGGGGAGTTCCCGGTTACGGTGGGCGGTCGGGGCCGAGCGATGCATGGAGGTTTGCTCATTTCTCTCATACACGCACGGGCGTGAGTGCGAGACATTGGGCTCTGACTGAACCCAAGTGAGGCATTCGCCTACTGAACCCGAGCGATTGCACTGCAGGCTACACGTTACTGAACCCGAGCGTTTGATCGATGGATGTTAACTGAATCCGATCGAGCGATTCCTTCGCTACTGCTGCTAACTGAAGCCGATTGATGCTGCCTCTGGATGAACAGTCAACGTTGCTGGGGGGGGTTTGGATGAACAGTTCCTGGTGGGGGTGGATGAATAGGACCCCGTGGTGTAGCCTCTGGATGAACAGGACCCCAATCGATCGAGTCGGTTGGGGCTGGATGAACAGGACCCCATGGAGGGCTGGATGAACAGTAGACGGTGGAGGGCTGGATGAATAGTAGCCCGTGGAGGGGTGATTGAACAGGAGCCCGTGGAGAGGGCTGGTTGAACAGTAGCCGGTGGAGTAGCGCATGGTGGAGGCTGGATGAACAGGAGCCCATGGATGAACAGTCGCAGGTGGAGGCTGGAGGAGGTTGACGGTGGATGAACAGTAGCCCGTGAAGGCTGGAGGAGGTAGACGGTGGAGATGAACAGTATCCCGTGGAGTCCCGTTTTGCGATACGCCACACCCCTCCCGATGAACAGGATCCCTTATTTGACCATAGCGCTCCAACACAAGTCCATTTCCTCCGTTTTGTGGTACGCCACACCCCTCCTGATCAACAAGACCCCGTTTTGACCATAGGAGGTCCAACACAAGTCTGTTTCATCCGTTTTGTGGTACACTAGACCCCTCCCGATGAACATGATCCCGTTTCGAAGGTGGTCGGTCGAACACAAGGCCATTTCCTCTATTGTGTGGTATGCCAGGCCTCGTTTCCATCGGTTGTTCTATGCAAGCACTCCCTATGAACACGACAACGCATTCTGTTCTGACCCAGCCGGTTGGCTCCCCATGAACACGACGACGACGCTGTTTCTCTGTTCCAACCCATCCATGTACATGAGCCCTGGCCATACGTATGCACGAGTAGGCGTTAGAGACCCCGTCCGTATGTACGTACGTGGCCGTATTTTCTTTCTTGGCCGCTGGGCGCTGTACGTACGTGTACATGCTACGTGCGCGCCTCTACTATGACACGTGCACGCCTCTACATCGACCAGTATGTACATACATGTTCACAACCAGAATGACAATGCTACGTACGCTTCGACCAGGTGGGTCCCGACTATCAGGCACTTCCTTGCGTGCGAAGATGTAGCTGGTGGGTCCCATCAGTCAGGGGGGCGAATTGTTTTTTTTTGCTCGGACGCACTTCCTTGCATGCGAAGATGTAGCTGGTGGGTCCCAGCAGTCAGGGGGGAAACATTTTTTCGTGAAATACGGTGCCCCATCTGGTGGGTCCTTGCTGTCAGCTGGAGGAATCATTATTTTCCGCGTAATAAGGAGGCACTTCCTTGTTGCGGCCGTGGACCCAGCTGTCAGCCTCTCCACGTACAGTCCATGTCCGATGGAAGTCGTTCCTTGACCACATTGACCACGCCGCGCCGAGAGCACCAGGGTGGTGGACGACGGCGAGGCCTAGGAAGGGGACGACTCGGAGCCGGGGAAGACGCGGCAGTGGAAGCCCGCACAGAGAGGAGTACGAGGGTTCACTGGTTCGGCTGCCGTGTGAGGCTGTCATCGCTACAGGGCCTGGCCAGCGGTGGGAATAGTAGGGGCGGTGAGGCCTCCACGGTAGCACAGCCGACCATGGGAGGTAGGAGCATGCGGCATGACCGACGCTGGTTTGGGCGGCTGGACCAAGAAGACCAGAGGTTGAAGAAGCACTACGGCCGTTCGATGGACATCATACGATCACTAGAGCTAGAATCATTCATATTGACTAACTTAACAAAGCCCTCCATCCCAGTCAACTTAGTAGGCCCACAAGTCAGCCTCCCACCAAGGTGGGTCCCAGCTAGCAGGGGGAGTGTCGGTGAGGGAGTCCTGGATTAGGGGGTGTCCGGATGGCCGGACTCCCGGACTATGAAGATACAAGATTGAAGACCCCGTCCCGTGTCTGGATGGGACTTTCCTTGGCGTGGAAGGCAAGCTTGGTGATACAATATGAAGATCTCCTCCCATTGTAACCGACTCTATGTAACCCTAGCCCTCTCCGGTGTCTATATAAACCGGAGAGTTTTAGTCCGTAGGACGAACAACAATCATACCATAGGCTAGCTTCTAGGGTTTAGCCTCTCTGATCTCGTGGTAGATCCACTCTTGTACTACCCATATCATCAATATTAATCAAGTAGGAGTAGGGTTTTACCTCCATCGAGAGGGCCCGAACCTGGGTAAAAACATCGTGTCTCTTGTCTCCTGTTACCATCTGCCTAGACGCACAGTTCGGGACCCCCTACCCGAGATCCGCCGGTTTTGACACCGACATTGGTGCTTTCATTGAGAGTTCCTCTGTGTCGTCACCGTCAGGAAGGATGCCGCACCCCGTCTTTAAAGACGGCGCTGTTGCTAAAGGAGCTTTACCTGTCGGCCAAACCCTCCGGCTAGGCAGGTTTTTGATGACCGCCTGTTCGACCGCCGGGCCGACGATGACCACTCAGGCCATCGAAAGCAATCTTCACATCAGCTTGGAGCTCACCGAGCAGTTAGATCCGACGGACCTTTCTTCCCTGAATGAGCTCCTGGATCGCATTGCCGCCCTGGGAGTCGCTACAGATTATGGTCAGTTGGGCTTAAACCCGATCAGAGAGAGATCGACTCTCCCCAGGTCACCCACCATGTTGAAGTGGTGGAAGAACAATGCGACGCATCTTCGCCCGCTCTAAGGACCCGATGTGTCCGGATTCCCGACCCCTCCAAGCCGGATACCCGCGGAGGGGAGGATGTTGCCCAAGTCCTGAACCCAAAGTTAGGCAGCAGGCCTGATTCATTGAATAATGTCCAAGAAAGCAAGCTTCTGAATTCGGAAACTTCTTGGCCCCTGAATCTTTTATCGGGCAAGGTTCCGGATTTAAATCCACCCGCCCACCCAACTATAAGGGATTTATCCCAAATACGGCAAGTGCCCGGGGAAACAGTACACCACTATTGGGCCAGATTCCTCCTGGTTATGAACATGATAAAGGACGGCCGTGAGGAAGAAGCAATTTCATTCTTCTGTAACAACTGCACGGACATCGGAATCCTCAACGCCATAAGTCGCCGCGAAATTACACGCTTCGCCGACTTGACATCCATAGTACGAAAGTACTGTGTGACAGAAAGCGTTCGGAAAACCGAAGATAAATTCTGGGACAATCCGGCCCTGAATACAACACGAGTCCGAAACAAAAGGGCACATTATTGCCAGGCACCTGAGCCAAACATCAAAAAACAAAAACCCTCTATAGGGTATGGGACCGTACTGGAGGGATGGCTCAATGGACCCTGTAAAATTCACAGTTCAGGGGAAGTCACACCAACTCACAGCCTTAGAGCATGTTGGATACTCCGGCAGGTGGCCAGAAGTGGCGAGGAGCTTCTAACTCCAGAATCCGAAGAACACCACCCCAGAAACGCCAGTACGGTGTCGACAGTCTTTGAGACCTTCGCATCAAACAATGCGAGGAAACGAACCCTCCGCAACCTTACCGAAGTCTACCAATAGCAACAATAAACCCATGGAGTGACATGGCTATTACTTTTAATGCCAGTGACGAACCTAAATTCCGGACAGCCCGAGCACCAGCCGCATTGGTCCTCAGTCCGATAGTGGACAGCTTCCGACTTACAAAGGTACTCATGGACGGCGGTAGTGGACTTAACCTCATCTACGAGGAAACACTGCGAAAAATGGAAATAGACTGGAGCCGCATTGAGCGAAGCAACACAACCTATAGAGGAATAATACCAAGCCGGGAAGCGTGCTACTCAGGGAAAATCACACTGGATGTGGTGTTCGGCACGCCGGATAATTACAGATCCGAGGAGGTCACATTTCAAGTGGCCCCGTTCAGCAGCTGATACCACGCTCTGCTAGGGCGAGAAGCATTTACAATTTTTCAAGCCATACCCCATTATGGGTACATGAAGCTCAAAATGCCCGGACCCAACAGAATCATCACTCTTGCAAGTGATCTGGACATAGAGCTCCGCGCCGAAAACAAGACAGCCGCACTGGCCCTGGAGGCATTATCCGAAGCCCTAGCGCTTGAGGAACTAACTGCGTTGCGCTCCATGGTGGACAGGGACGATGTGATACTAGATAAGAGATCCAAGTCCACCTCCTTCAAACCAGCGGACGAAATAGTCAAATTCCAAGTCCATCCAACGGACCCCACAAAAACGGCCTCCATCGGGGCACAACTAAAACCCGATGTAGATGCCGCACTCAGAGAATTCCAGCGAGAAAATTGGGACATTTTTGCCTAGCACCCTTCAGACATGCCAGTAATCCCACGCAGGCTGGCTGAGCACAGCCTGAACATCCTAAAGGGGTTTAAGCCCGTTAAGCAGACTCTGCGGCGTTTCTCCGAACCCAAGAGACAAGCCATGGGAGAAGAGCTAGCAAAACTACTGGAAGCCGGATTCATCAGAGATATAAAACATCCGGACTGGCTAGCAAACCTGGTGATGGTACCAAAGAAGGACAAATCCTGGCGCCTATGTGTCGATTTCAAAGACCTAAATAAGGCATGCCCAAAGGATCCTTTCCCGCTCCCCCGAATTGATCAAATCATCGACGCCACCGCTGGACACGACTCATTGTGTTTCCTTGATGCATAATCTGGCTACCACCAAATCAAGATGGTAGAGTCAGACCAAGCCGCAACGGCATTCATCACCCCATACGGCCCATTCTGCTTCAACACGATGCCCTTCGGGCTCAAAAACGCCGGCGCAACATATCAGCGCATGATTCAGACATGTCTGGCCAACCAGATCGGCAAAACAATTGAAGCGTACGTAGATGACGTGGTCGTCAAAACCAAACACTTCGATACTCTAGTAGATGACTTGAGGCTCACGTTCGACAATCTCCGAACATATGACATTAAGCTCAACCTAAAAAAATGCGTTTTCGGCGTACCAGCCGGAAAGCTCTTGGGCTTCATCATATCCAATAGAGGAATTGAAGCAAACCCAGCCAAGATCCGAGCTCTGTCACAATTGGATACGCCAAAAGACCTCAAACAAATACAAAAATTTACAGGATGCATGGAGGCTCTAAGCCGCTTTATCTCCTGCTTAGGAGAAAAGGCATTACCCCTCTATCGCCTCCTGCGGTGCACCGAACACTTCGAGTGGACGGATGCCGCCATGGCCGGACTCGAAGAAATAAAAGCCATACTGGCAACAAATCCGGTCCTGGCCGCACCCAACACGGGCGAACCAATGCTATTATACATCGCGGCAACCCATCAAGTTGTAAGCGCGGTGCTCGTCATCGAACAAGAAACGGACGGACACAAGTTCCCTCTCCAAAAACCAGTTTACTACGTGTCCACTGTCCTAACTCCATGCAAGTCACGGTACCCGCATTATCAAAAGATAGCATACGCAGTGTTCATGGCATCCCGAAAGCTACGACACTATTTTCAAGAGTGTTCAATAATAGTGGCATCCGAAGTACCTCTTAATGATATTATAAACAACCGCGACGCAACGGGCTGGATTGCCAAATGGGCCATCGAGCTCCTCCCGTTCGACATAACTTACAAGCCAAGGCGAGCTATTAAGTCGCAGGTTTTGGCCGACTTCATCGCCGAATGGACTGAAGCCGAGCTCCCTAAAGAGTACGGCGCATACTCCAACTAGATCATGCACTTCGACGGCTCCAAAATGTTGGCTGGCCTGGGGGCTGGCGTCGTTCTGACGTCCCCAACCGGAGATACAGTCCAATACGTACTTCAGATAATGTACAGGGATTCCAATAACACAGCCGAATACGAGGCCCTTCTACATGGTCTCCGGATAGCAGTCTCCATGGGCATTCAGCGCCTAGAGGTCCGTGGGGATTCAAACCTTGCAATATCCCAAATAAATGGAGACTTCGACGCCAAGGATCCGAAAATGGCAGCTTACCGCAACACCGTCTTAAAGATGTCAGCTCGGTTTGAGGGGCTTGAATTTCATCACATAGCCCGGGAGAATAACCAGGCAGCAGACATGTTGGCACGCATCGGTGCCAAGCGCGATGCCGTCCCTCCCAACATCTTCCTAGAGACGCTGTTCAAGCCATCCGTCTCATGGGAGGGAGAGTCTAGAAACAATAGCCCAGACACAACCGCACTGCCCCTCACTGAACACTCTGACACAGTCGGTGGCTCCGCCAACGAAACAACACCGTTAGCCCACACAATAATGGCAGTCATTGCCCCATGGACAGAACCATTCCTAGTCTACCTAACTAGGCAGGAACTTCCCGAGGACCAAAACGAGGCCCGCTGCATAGTGCGGCGATCTAAAGCCTACAAATTCCACGAGGGAGAGCTTTATAAGAAAAGCACAACCGGAGTCCTTCAAAGGTGTATCTCCGAAGAGGAAGGGCGATGATGGGGTCATGTACCTAGGGTATGGTCATGGACCTGATCTAAGTACCTTACCCAAGGACACCCTTAGAAGAGGTCTCCTTCCAGTCGACCAACGAGGGACTCACTCGACTAACTTGAAGGACTCGACCACGAAGACTCACTCGACCACCAGAAGGTCAAGAGACACTCTACACTGCAACGGCCTGTAATTAAGTAGACTTTATGGTAGTAAAGACACTTTATGTGGGGCGTTATCAGTAACACCCCGGACTTAACTCACCTTAAACCCTCTCCTACGTGGGCTGACTAGGGTCCCGGCGCACTCTATATAAGCCGCCCCCCTCCATAGGTAGAGGGGTTCGGCACCTTGTAACTCATATACTCATAATCCACTCGACCGCCTCCGGGCTCCGAGACGTAGGGCTATTACTTCTTCTGAGAAGGGCCTGAACTCGTACATCCCTTGTGTTTACAACCTCTCCATAGCTAGGACCTTGCCTCTCCATACCTACCCCCCACTCTACTGTCAGGCTTAGAACCACGACAGTTGGCGCCCACCTTGGGGCAGGTGTTTTAGTGATTTTGTGGAGAAGTTGCGATTCTTCCGAGTACTTTCATCATGGTGTTTGCTGGAGTTTTGGTCGAAGGTCGAGAGATCTGTCTCGGAACTCTCACCTTCATCGCCGACGACTCCGCCTGGCTCCAGGAGGCTCCACTCGACGTTGATGTGCTCCCCGTCCGCGGTGCGACGCATTTTCGCGCATGTGTCCGCGGCGTTCTGCTGCGGCAACCGTCGACCCCGTGTCGGACGATTCCTCCATCGTCCACCCTCCCGGTCTCCCGCCAGCGCAAGCGCTCGGGCCGGTCGAGGCTTCAGCGATGGGTGAGGCACGCGGTAGCTCGCCAATCGGCCACCACCCAAGTTGCGGCAATCGAGCCCGACGAATCTCTCTACGGCTTGTTCGATCTGTCGACTGGCTCCATAGAGACTGCATCCGAGTGCGGTAGCAGTGATCCAGCAGCGGAAATCTTGATGGTCGACGGGCCCCGCAGTCCCCCTGGCTTCGCCCATGATGGTGGAGCAGGTGACGGAGGCGACCCCGCACGAGGCCACGAAGAGTACCAGCCCGAGCCACTCGACTCTCTGCAAAGAGAGGAACTTCGCCGCAGGAACGTGGATGCCCTGCGTACTCCCATCGCTGGAGAAACCCCCGAGGCTCGTGCCTTGGAGGAGGCACGTCTGGCCAATTTGGCCGAACGCACTCGACTGGAGAATCTTTAGCGAGCACTCGACGAGCGCGCGCGGCAACAAGTTCCCGACACTAGTCGACGTCAACTCTTCCCGCCGACTCAGGTATATCGAACCCCAATCCAGAATTTAGCAGCTGCGACCCGTATAGCAGAGTCCATCCAGCCTTCGCAGTCGGAAGCTGGCAGAGGTTTGCTGCAGATCAGGGATCTGCTCCGGGCAGCAGGAGGTCAGAATTCAGCCGTGTCTCAGTCGTGCAACAGAATTCACAGTCGATCCGTCACTGCGAATACGGTTCAGTCGGCTCACAGCCCCAGATCGCCTCCGCGGCGTGAAGGGCGCGAGAATCGGCGAGATCAATATGGCGACCGATTCGACCGAGATGATAGGCGTCGAGTGCCCAATTCCCCTCCGAGGGGTGGGTCTTACGCTCCTCGGCAGCAAGATGATAGGCGTTAGTACAGTACAGGGCGAAGGGTTCCGGTCGACCCCAGAGAACCAGGCTTCGACGCGCGATCCATTATCGTGCAAGGTTTGGTCGACCGGAACAGAGCCCATCGAGGCGGACTCGACAGAGATGCACCCACAAGCAGTCGAGTGCATGTTTCTGGTCCTGAATGTTTCAGCAGAGCTATCAGAGCCGCAGTTATCCCTCCCAATTTCAGGTTGGCAACAGGAGTCAGCAAGTTCACTGGTGAGTCTAAGCCTGAAACTTGGCTTGAGGACTACCGAGTGGCAGTTCAGATTGGTGGTGGGAACGACGAGGTGGCCATGAAGCATTTACCCCTCATGCTGGAAGGTTCTGCCAGGGCATGGTTGACTCAATTACCTCCTAGCAGCATTTACACTTGGGAAGATCTGTCCCGAGTGTTCATCAGAACGTTTGAAGGAACTTGCAAGCGACCAGCTGGATTGACAGAGTTGCAAGTCTGCGTGCAGAAGGCTAATGAGACTCTCAGAGAGTATATCCAGAGGTGGATCACTTTGCACCACACTGTGGAGAATGTGTCTGATCATCAGGCAGTCTGCGCCTTCAAAGATGGCGTCAAGAACAGAGAACTGAGTTTGAAGTTTGGTCGAACCGGTGACATGACCCTGAGTCGGATGATGGAGATTGCTACCAAGTACGCCAACGGTGAAGAAGAAGACCGACTCCGAAGCGGCAAGCACAAGCCGAGTCAGTCGGAAAAAGGAAACACCAGTCGGAAACAGAAGCGGAAGGCTGAACCGGCAGCTCCTGGAGAGGCTCTGGCCGTGACTCAGGGAAAGTTTAAGGGGAAACCAAAAGGATCCTGGAACCCCAAGAAGGTAAAGGATAAAGAAGGGAACGACGTAATGGATATGCCATGTCAGATCCACACGAAGAAAGACGAAGAGGGGAATATCATCTACCCGAAGCACACCACTCGCCAATGTCGACTCCTGATCCAGCAGTTTCAGGGAAAACAGTCTAAGGACAAGGAGAAGGAGTCGGACAAGGCTGAAGACAAGGAGGACAGTGAGGAAGGATATCCGCATATCAACTCCACTCTGATGATCTTTGCAGATGTGGAAAGCAGGAGTCGACTGAAAGTCATTAACCGAGAGGTGAACATGGTTGCCCCAGCAAAAGCAAATTATCTGAAATGGTCTCAAATACCCATCACATTCGACCAATCTGATCACCCGACTCATATTGCCACCCCTGGGAGGCAAGCTTTGGTGGTCGATCCAGTTGTTGAAGGCACTCGACTGACTAAGGTGCTGATGGACGGTGGAAGCGGGCTGAATTTGTTGTATGCAGACACACTGAAAGGAATGGGCATTCCGATGTCCCGACTGAGCACTAGTAACATGAGCTTTCATGGAGTTATACCAGGGAAGAAAGCCGAGTCACTCGGCCAAATAGTTTTGGACGTGGTGTTTGGTGATTCGAAACATTTTCGCAAAGAAAAGTTGACGTTTGAGGTCGTGGATTTTCAGAGTGCATATCATGCCATTTTGGGGAGACCAGCTTACGCACGGTTCATGGCTCGACCATGTTACGTGTACCTCAAATTGAAGATGCCCGGCCCCAAAGGAGTGATCACTGTCACCGGTGATCGGAAAAAGGCAGAAGAGTGCTTTCAGAAGGGCTCAAAGATTGCCGATTCCCAGGTAACAGCGGTCGAGTTCGAGGAATACAAGCAAAACGCAGATCCGAGTGACTTGCTACGATCAAAGAAACCCGCCACAGAGTCTGCATTCCAGTCCTCCGGTGAGACAAAGCCTGTTCACATTCACCCGACCGACCCCGATGCAGCTCCGACCCGCATCTCCACAACACTCGACCCAAAATAGGAAGAAGCGCTCATCTAGTTCCTCCGTGAGAACTGGGACATTTTTGCATGGAAGCCCGCTGACATGCCAGGTGTTCCCAGGGGACTGGCTGAGCATCGCTTAAGAGTCGACTCGTCTGCAAAACCAGTCAAAGAGCATCTTCGGCGGTCCGCCGTCCAGAAGAGAAAAGCCATTGGTGAAGAAGTGGCTCGACTGTTGGCGGCAGGATTTATCCGAGAGATATACCACTCCGAGTGGCTCGCTAATGTGGTCATGGTTCCTAAGAAGGACAAGTCGCTCCGAATGTGCATTGATTTCAAGCACATCAACTGGGCCTGCCCGAAAGATCATTTTCCTCTCCCTCGCATAGATCAAATTGTTGACTCGACCGCGGGATGCGAGAGGCTGTCTTTTTTAGATGCCTACTCCGGGTACCACCAGATCCGTCTGTACGGACCCGACGAGGTAAAAACAGCTTTCATCACTCCATTCGGGTGCTTCTGCTATATCACCATGCCATTCGGCCTCAAGAATGCCGGAGCCACATTTATGCGAATGATTCAGAAGTGTCTACTCACTCAAATCAGTTGGAATGTGGAAGCATATATGGATGATATCATTGTCAAGTCACGAAAAGGTTCCGACCTGCTCGCTGATCTCGCCGAAACATTTGCCAACCTCAGAAGATATGATATCAAGCTCAATCCATCAAAGTGCACATTTGGAGTTCCTGGTGGCAAGTTACTCGGTTTTCTCGTTTCCGAACGGGGAATCGACGCTAACCCAGAGAAGATTGGCACTATTCTCCGAATGAAACGCCCTGTGCGAGTGCACGATGTCCAGAAGCTTACTGGATGCTTGGCCGCATTAAGTCGATTCATTTCACGACTCGGTGAAAAGGCATTGCCTCTTTACCGATTGATGAAGAAGACAGACAAGTTCGAGTGGACTCCAGAAGCTGATGCAGCGTTTGCCGAGCTAAAAGCTCTGCTCTCCACCCAGCTGGTGCTTGCTGCTCCAATCAGCAAAGAGCCTCTGTTGCTCTATATCGCAGCCACAAGACAAGTCGTCAGTACTGTGCTTACGGTCGAGCGGGAAGAAGAAGGAAAAGCTCTCAAAGTTCAGCGCCCAGTATATTATTTGTCTGAAGTCTTGACTCCATCCAAGCAGAGATATCCTCATTATCAGAAGCTTGTGTATGGAATATACATGACCACAAAGAAGGTTGCTCATTATTTTTCTGATCATTCCATCACAGTCGTCAGTGACGCTCCACTATCAGAGATTTTGCACAACAGAGATGCAACTGGTCGAGTGGCCAAATGGGCGATTGAACTTCTTCCCCTTGATATCAAGTTTGAGGCAAAGAAAGCCATTAAGTCCCAGGCAATAGCAGATTTCCACGCCGAGTGGATTGAACAACAGCAGCCGACTGAAGTTCACTCGGAGCATTGGACCATGTTCTTTGATGGCTCTAAGATGTTAAATGGTTCCGGCGCTAGGGTTGTCCTGGTTTCCCCCAGAGGAGATAAGCTCAGATATGTGCTCCAGATTCACTTTGATTCCTCCAACAATGAGGCAGAATATGAGGCCCTCTTATATGGGCTGCGCATGGCCATTTCACTCGGCGTCCGTCGCCTGATGGTCTATGGCGACTCGGATTTAGTGGTCAACCAGGTGATGAAAGAGTGGGACGTGAGAAGCCCAGCCATGACTGGATACTGCAGTGCAGTGAGGAAGCTGGAAAAGAAGTTCGAGGGGTTGGAGCTCCATGATATACCCCGACTGAAAAATCAAGCAGCTGATGATCTAGCAAAGATAGGTTCCAAGAGAGAAGCCATTCCGAGTGGTGTGTTCTTGGAGCATATACGCACTCCGTCAGTCAAAGAAGATCCTTTCACCGAAGAAACTCCACAGCCCAAGAGTGCCACAGATCCGACTGAGGTTGAAGTCCCAGCGGTGGTCGACTTGATCATGGAGGTCTTGGTGGTCATTCCCGACTGGACAGTTCCATACGTCGCGTATATCCTGAGAAAAGAGCTTCCGGAGGATGAGGAAGAGGCTCGACAGATCGTCCGTCGATCTAAGGCCTTTACCGTAATCAAAGGACAATTGTACAGAGAAAGCGCGACTGGAGTTGGTCAGAAGTGCATAACACCAGAAGAAGGTCGACTCATCCTCAATGATATCCACTCGGGAACCTGTGGTCATCATGCGTCCTCTCGGACCATCGTGGCCAAAGCATACCGAGCCGGATTTTACTGGCCAAAGGCGAATGAGATGGCAAAAGAGATAGTGGATAAGTGCGAGGGATGTCAGTTCTACTAGAATATGTCGCACAAGCCTGCGTCGGCTCTAAAGACCATCCCACTCGTCTGGCCTTTCGCAGTATGGGGACTGGACATGGTCGGTCCTTTGAGAACAGGACGAAGTGGCTTCACGCATGTACTGGTGGCAGTCGACAAGTTCACCAAGTGGATCGAGGCTAAACCAATCAAGAACCTTGACACCGGTACTGCTGTTAGCTTCATCAGGGAACTAATATTCAGATATGGAGTCCCGCACAGCATCATTACGGATAATGGGTCGAACTTTGACTCAGAGGAATTCAGAGATTTCTGCAACTCCCAAGGCACACGGGTCGACTACGCTTCAGTCGCCCATCCGCAGTTGAATGGACAAGCAGAGCGAGCTAATGGACTGATTCTTAAGGGATTGAAGCCCCGACTGATGCGTGATCTCAAACACATGGCTGGAGCTTGGGTCGACGAACTTCCCTCAGTGCTTTGGGGGCTGCGGACCACACCTAATCGGTCGACCGGAAGAACTCCATTCTTCTTGGTCTACGGAGCTGAAGCAGTCTTGCCGAGTGATCTTCTCCACAATGCTCCTCGAGTTGAAATCTACAACGAAGCAGAGGCTGAACAAGCGCGGCAGGACGCAGTCGACCTTTTAGAGGAAGAAAGGGAGATGGCTCTGATCCGGTCGACCATCTACCAACAAGATTTGCGTCGTTTCCACGCCAGAAATGTGAGAGGTCGAGCCTTCCAGGAAGGAGATTTAGTTCTCCGAGTGGATCAGCACAAACCACACAAGCTTGCTCCTTCTTGGGAAGGTCCCTTCATCGTCACCAAGGTTCTCCACAACGGGGCATACCGTCTTTACAACGTCGAGCATAATATCGACGAGCCCCGAGCTTGGAACGCGGAACTACTCCGCCCATTTTATACTTAAGTTTTATCACTCGGATGAGTTGCAATAAAGTACTTCTGTAGTTCATGGACCTCAAAATAATAGTGTCATAGCTCCTCCATAATTTCTGTCACTTTTTATTTTTGTCCAATAAAATTCCCCCTCAGTGGGTGACTTAGCCGCGAATCCGTTTCGCCTAAGTTTGTAAAAATCCTACCGAGTGGTGAGCCAGACTCCCACTCGGAGGCTTAGCTGCGAATCCGTTTCGCCTAAGTTATCAAAATCCTACCGAGCGGTAAGCCAGACTTCCACTCGGAGGCTTAGCCGCGAATCCGCCTCGCCTAAGTTTGTCAAAATCCTACCGAGTGAAGAGCAAACCTCTCACTCGGAGGCTTAGCTGCAGTCCAAGGACTCGCCTAAGTTTGTCAAAATCCTACCGAGTGAAGAGCAAACCTCTCACTCGGGGGCTTAGCTGCAGTCCAAGCACTCGCCTAAGTTACAAAAATCCTACCTAGTGAAGAGCAACCCTCTCACTCGGAGGCTTAGCTGCAGTCCAAGGACTCGCCTAAGTTTGTCAA
>NC_057807.1:516220651-516231395 GCF_018294505.1 Triticum aestivum
TGAAGAGCAAACCTCTCACTCGGGGGCTTAGCTGCAGTCCAAACACTCGCCTAAGTTACAAAAATCCTACCGAGTGAAGAGCAACCCTCTCACTCGGAGGCTTAGCTGCAGCCCAGTGCTAGCCTAAGTTATCAAAATCCTACCGAGTGGTAAACCATACTTTCACTCGGGGGCTTAGCTGCAGCCCTGTGCTCGCCTAAGTTGTAAAAAATCCTACCGAGTGAAGAGCAAACCTCTCACTCGGAGGCTTAGCTGCAGCCCAGTGCTAGCCTAAGTTATCAAAATCCTACCGAGTGAAGAGTAAACCTCTCACTCGGGGGCTTAGCTGCAGCCCAGTGCTCACCTAAGTTACAGAAATCCTACCGAGGGGTAAGCCGGACTTCCACTCGGAGGCTTAGCCGCAGCCCAGTGCTCGCCTAAGTGGACTAAAGAATAAGTCGATTGCAGTAAAAGCGCCTTGCTTTGAACCTGCAAAAGACATTTCGAGCCAAAGGCAATCGTATTCAAGCACCAAATTCAAGTTTGAATCGATATCTAAAGGAATCGAAAGTGCTCAGGCGTTAAGCCTGTTAAGGTTTATCGGTTACAATTCCACTCGGCATACCGAGGCAAATTTAAAGACTCGAGCCAGAAGAAGTTTTTTACCCCTCCTGTGGAGGGCTGGAAGGTGCAACGAATTCATCAAGGTCAATTCCGTCGGCGATCCGAGTGGCAGCCGCAAGGAAAGTTTCCATAAAGGACCTGAAGTCGTGTTTCTTGGTGTTGGCCACCCGAAGGACCGCCAGCTTCTCTTCTCGCGCATCTTTACAGTGGACTCGGGCCAGACACAGAGCAACATCTGCACCACACCGAGCCGAGGACTTCTTCCATTCCTGCACTCGACCAGGGATCGTGTTCAAGCGGGCCATCAGCGACTCAAGGTCATTCTGAAGTGTCTCCTTAGGCCAGAGCGTCGAGTCGATGCGAGATGTGGCGGCCTTCAGCCTTGCGAGATAGTCCACGACAGCTGCAACACGAGACTCCAGTCGGAAAACATCCATGGCAACTTTGTCGTTCACCGGAGAATTGACGGGGTCGAGGTTTGGCTCCAGCCGGCTAGTTTCTTCTTCAAAGTTTTGACAAAATTCTGCAAGGATGATCACTAAGTCAAGGGGATGGTCGAATGGAAAAACCACGATTGGAAATGTTTGCCGAGCATAGAGGTTTACCTTCAAGCATAAGAAACAGCTTCTTGGCAAGACCACTCAGGAAGGCCTCCAGATCATTTTTCTTCCCAGTCAACTTACTGACTTGGTCGGTCAGGGCAGCTTTATCAGTTTTTAGTCGACTGACCTCCTTGTTGGCGATCCCAAGAGCAGCTTTCAGATTGGTATTGTCTTGTTCAAGCTTGGTGACTGAAGCTAACTTCTCGTCAGCAAGCTTGATCTTCTCAGCTAGTTCGAGGTCTTTCTTCTGTTGGGCCTCCCTTACCTTACCTGCAAGTTACAGCAAGATCAGATTTTAAAAACAAGCAAGGGGAAAAGCAGTCGTCAGGGTCTCACCAAACATACCTTCGGTCTCCTCCTTTGCCTTCGTCAGCTTCTCCTGAACCAGCTTCAAGCTCAGCTCGAGTTGAGTGTGCTTGTTTTCCAGCTCAGAGTAGCGAGCCACAAGATCACAGGAGTTCTGCGAAGAACCAATCGACTAAATGTCAAATATAATTCACTTCCGAGTGAAAAAGGAAAAATCACACATTTCTAAGACTACAGCCGAATACAAGCATTCGACCGTAGTCTCGGGGACTACACCCAGTGGGTGCACTCAGCGTGCCCCCACTAATCCTGTTGAAGAGAAATCCGACCAGTCGACCTCAAAAAAAAGAGAGATGTATTCTTTAAGACTGTAATCAACTGCAAGCAGTCGGCCACAGTCTCGGGGACTACACCCAGTGGGTGCACTTAGCGTGCCCCCACCGGTTTGTGAAATCCAGTCGACGTAGTCGACTAACAGAAAGATTGACATCATAAAGCCTAAGGCCGACTGCCAGCAGTCGACCTTAGCCTTGGGGACTACACCCAGCGGGTGCACTCAGCATGCCCCCGCTAACACGGAGTTTAATCGACACACCCACTGGGTGACTACTATAAATTCCGGAAAGGAAAAGTTTTTGGTAGCATATCCAACAGAACAAACGGTGGTCGACTGACCTGAACATTGCTTTGGAGGGCAGAACTGGCGTCATAAGCTGCCTGGCTCGCATCCCGGATGGTCTTCAACTACTCCATCATGATTCCCGCCTGGCGTATTGCCTCCTTCGCCGCGCCAGCTTGGTCCTCTGGGACGTGGTGCGTCGTGAAGAGGGAGGGCTGCTGAGCACTCGTCAACGGATCTGCGAAGGACACCGTGTGTCGAGTGGTGTTCTCTTCCTCCGCAATCAGAATCTCAGGCGCCGTCACATCCTGGGGCACCTTGCTGGCAGACGCTTTCCTACTCCTTCTGCGCTTCAGCGGTTCCTCATCCTCATCATCATCAGGGAGATTGATAACAGCGTTGGGTGGAGCTACAGAGAAGAATCAGGATCAGAGATCGCGAGTCAGTCGACTAAAAACGGCGTTAAGAATATAGTACCTGGTTTTGAAGTTGCTGCGTCCTCCATTTCATGGTCATCAGCCCGGGCTGAGGTCTCAGAAGTAGCAGCACTGCAACTCCAAAGAATCAGTCGACTAACTTCAGCGTCAACCAGAGACAAAGTTCACACAAAATAAGAAGACTTAAGCAGCTCGATTACCCTGATATGGTGGGGATGGACACCTTCATCTTCGGCAGGAGCTTGATCGGCTTCGACGAGGCCGCCCTGGGCTGCTTCGGCGCCTTTTCAGTCGGCACTGGAGAGGTGGTTCGAGGGCGTTTGGTCGACTGAGCGGCGGTCGCAACCCCCTTACCACGTTCAGTCGAAGGGTCGTGGACTAGCTTCGACCGCCTTTCCGAGCGCGCTGGTACGACCTCCTCCTCCTCTTCTTCCTCGTCTACAACGTCATCTTCATCACCGTCATCATCGTCATCGTCATCGTCATCCTCTGCAACGTCCGAGTCCCATTCCTCCTCTTCCTGGCTCTCGCCCCCACTCGCCTCACCCTCCTCAGTCGGAGCTTGTGCCCCATTGGGCATCGAGTACAGCTCGGTGAGGGCCTAGCAGATATCAAAGACAAGGATCAATCGACCAGTCGGCAGGATAAACAAAAATGAATGTGACAAGAACACAGTGGAGAGCAGAGCAAGCGTACCTTGTTTGGATCGCTGTTGTGGTCGAGTGGAGGAATCCTTCTGGCTCCGCGTGGGTTATCCTTGTTTCCGGTAACGTCTACCATCCATCTTTCCAGAGTGACATCGTCGACTGTTTCTGGATGGACTCGAGTCTCGTCTTCAGTCCCACAGTACAACCACATGCAGTGACTCCGGAACTGAAGGGGCTGGATGCGACGCCTAAGGAAGACCTCCAGGAGATCCATGCCCGTCACTCCATCCCGAGCCAACTGCACCACGCGCTCCATCAACATCTTCACGTCAGCTTTCTCCTCCGGAATCAACTTCAGAGAGGAGGGTTTGTTCACTCGGTCCATGGTAAACTGAGGGAGTCCACTCTACTGCCCCGGCGTCGACTGGTCCTGACAGTAGAACTAGGTCGACTGCCAGCCTCTGACTGACTCGGGAAAGGTCATGGGCGGGAAGGTGCTCTTGTTCCTCACCTGGATCTCCATACCCCCACACATTTGGACGACTCGGGTTCTTTCATCGCCTGGGCTCGCCTTCTTCACGGTCTGAGAGCGACACGTGAATATATGCTTGAACAAACCCCAGTGCGGTCGACAGCCCAGGAAACCCTCACACATGGACATGAACGCGGCAAGATAGGCGATAGAATTTGGGGTAAAGTGGTGGAGCTGCGCTCCAAAGAAGTTCAAGAAGCCACGGAAGAAAATACTCGGCGGCAAAGAAAATCCACGATCAACATGGGTGGCCAAGAGCACACACTCACCCTCTTCTGGCTGGGGCTGCCATTCCTTCCCCGGAAGCCTCGCAGCTCCATGAGGGACCAAGCCCTCGTTGGCCATGTCGAGGAGATCTTTTTCTGTGATGGTCGACTGGATCCAGTCTCCTTGGACCCAGCCCTTCGGCAGGCGGGATCTGGACGAAGACCCGCCGCGGCTGGTAGATCTCCCCTTCGCCTTCTCCGACGCTGACGCCTTCTTCACGCGTTCCAGCGCCGCCGTCTTCTCCTTGGCCATGGTTGCCAGCGAGATGCGCGAGGGGAAGTTGTGCGGGGGCAAGAGCGAGCGCGCTGGACGGAGACGAAGGGAGCAGAGAGAGAGAATGCTGAGGCACAGTACAAAAATCCTCGCCGGGCGCATTTATAAGGTCCCTTCCGAGTGGATGACAGGTGGGCCCGGTCGATCTAATCATATCCAGGAACAGTTATGCGGACGGGATACGTGGCGAAGAAAGCGGCGCGGAGATCGAGGCATCTATGTCCCGTCCCATCTGAACGCCGCGGTCCGCTCCGCTTCGCGCGCGTCCCCAAATTTCGCATCCCGCAGAATCCGCGAACAGCAGATCAGTCTGTCAGACACGGGGTTTCTCGCGATCCGTCGCTCGGGAATCGTCGAAGTCCGAAAGATCACTCGACGAAAGAAGAGAATGGATCGAGTCGACTGAAGACAAGTTGCTCACTATCGACGAAGAGATTCTTTGGTCCAGAACAACGCACAACCAGAGCACAAAGGTTAATCGGAAACGACATCAACTCCTTCCTCACTCGAAGCCTCGATCCATTCGGGGGCTAATGATGGGGTCATGTACCTAGGGTATGGTCATGGACCTGATCTAAGTACCTTACCCAAGGACACCCTTAGAAGAGGTCTCCTTCCAGTCGACCAACGAGGGACTCACTCGACTGACTTGAAGGACTCGACCACGAAGACTCACTCGACCACCAGAAGGTCAAGAGACACTCTACACTGCAACGGCCTGTAATTAAGTAGACTTTATGGTAGTAAAGACACTTTATGTGGGGCGTTATCAGTAACGCCCCGGACTTAACTCACCTTAAACCCTCTCCTACGTGGGCTGACTGGGGTCCCGGCGCACTCTATATAAGCCGCCCCCCTCCACAGGTAGAGGGGTTCGGCACCTTGTAACTCATATACTCATAATCCACTCGGCCGCCTCCGGGCTCCGAGACGTAGGGCTATTACTTCTTCCGAGAAGGGCCTGAACTCGTACATCCCTTGTGTTTACAACCTCTCCATAGCTAGGACCTTGCCTCTCCATACCTACCCCCCACTCTACTCTCAGGCTTAGAACCACGACAGGCGAGACCTTCGGGCTTAAATTCATGCCAGACTTGGCGGGCACCACACCGCAGCCCGGGCCCTTGTAAGCAAGGCCTTCCGTACCGGATTTTATTGGCCAACGGCCCGGGAAGACGCTCAGGACTTAGTGCAGCGATGCGTCAGTTGCCAGTTATTCGCCAACCAAAGCCACATGCTGCCTACCGCCCTACAAACTATACCCATTACCTGGCCTTTTGTGGTCTGGGGGCTTGACATGGTTGGACCCCTTAAAGGAGGAACCCACAAGCAAAAATATCTACTGGCCATGGTGGACAAATTCACCAAATGGATAGAGGCCAAGCCTGACCGGTGATAGACTTCATATCCAGGGTCGTACACCGTTACGGCGTCCCCCACAGCATCATAACTGACAACGACACAAACTTCACGGCCGATGAAGTTAAAGCCTGGTGCAAAAACATGGGCATTAAGCTCGACTACGCTTCAGTCTATCACCCTCAAACCAATGGTCAAGTCGAGCGAGCCAACGGTCTCATTATGAGCGGCATCAAACCCAGACTAGTGCGATCTCTCAAGGAATCTAACACGCACTGGGTAGAGGAGCTTGACTCTGTACTCTGGGGGCTGCGGACCACGCTGAATCGCACTACCGGATTCACACCATTTTTTATGGTATACGGCGCAGAGGCAGTACTGCCATGCGACATAATTCATGACTCACCTCGAGTGCGCATGTACGAAGAAAGAGAAGCCAAGCTCGATCGGTAGGACAGCTTGGACGCATTGGAGGAGGAGCGCGATGTGGCAAAAGCTCGTTTCGCATTTTATCAACAGCAGGCTCGAAGATATCAAAGGAGAGAAGTATGGGCCAAAACTTATAACATTGGCGAACTAATTCTATGCCTGCCGGACAAGAAAAAGGACAAACTAAAGCCCAAATGGGAGGGTCCCTTCATAATCGACCAAGTACTGACTGGTGGAGCGTACCGTCTGCGAAACGCATCGGACAACCGACTCGAGTCGAACCCATGGAACACAGCACGCCTACGAAGATTCTACGCCTAGCGCCGGACTCCGTGTTCGTCTCCTTCCTCTGTCCCCTTTTTATTTTTATTTTTATTTTTTCACATTAGCTGTCCAGGATTTCGCTCCCTCTCCCTACCTTTTTTTCTCCCAAGCCCTTAGGGGCTTGCATATGCATTGTTCGCACATACTTGACGCGCCACCCACGCTCATCATACCTGGGGCCTTCTCTGTCAGAAGTTTATATAAAACGGGCCTCATGCCCAAAACATGTGTGACACTTCCGCATGAACCTTTTATACATCATTATATGCATCGATATGACTTAAGTTTTGGCCAAGACGGGTTGCCTGGCTCCTGTGCTTACCCCTAAGTTCTCGTTCGTTCGGCTAGGTGGTAAAGGGAGCACCTCTGTGATTGTTACTGCCGGGTCAGCCGGATGTGTACCTCAGACTGGGTGAAGCCGAAAGCTAGCGTTCTTAACGGAATATTCGGTCGGTGAACTAAAAGATGATCTTTCGTGTTTATTTATCTGCCCCTAGATGCTTTTCTGATCTTTTTAGCAGTTCGGACATGCACTTTAGGGCATGCCTCCCAGGGAAAGGAACCCCTAACAGAACTATTCTCCCTGGAAGATGTTTCTTACTAACCATGTAATATAACATAACTAGTTGGGCACTTGTCTGCTAAAGCAATTATGACCCCTACGCCTTGTCTCCATGCATGCCCCGGTTCTTACATAATCGAGAGGGTATTCGGACACACTCCGGACTATAGGGTCCAGAGGTCGAAGCGAAAAGGTCCGCAATGACAAACGATCTACAATCCGGCTAGAAGGAAATTTTCATGTCATTTTACAGAGTCAATCCGACTCGGTATATTCTTCTTCAATACCATCCAACAGGCGGTCTAATTTACAGTCCTATTGGGAATACTTTGCAGCCAGCTCTACCTGGCCATATACTATGCTGACAGGGATCTCCTTTCCGTCAGGACCCATAGGGCCGACCTTGGCCATGTGGTTTGGGTCAGCCTTCGTGTACCGAGTCTTCACCATGGCCCAGGCCTCCCTGGCACCTTGACGGCAGGCCGATATCTTCCACAACCGGAAGCGCTGCCGCACTCCCTCCATCTTCTTTGTAAGCTCCCCAAGGCCTTTGGGCATGGAGAGGGATGGCCACATAGCCTGAATGACGCTCTGCATTGCCTGCCGAACTCGTTCGTGCAGTTGCAATAGCTCGGGAAGAAGGTCTCCCGTTGAACCGGGCATTTCCTCCACAGGACGACCTGTCAGCAGACCTACAGACATAGCTCTATTAATCGACTTCCTTGCCGAATTCTTTTTTCGAAGGTTCGTTCAAGCACTTACTAAAAATGCCGCGTCGAAGTCGCCGATTCACCTTTACGGAAGCAGACAGCTGAATACGAACATCCTTTAGTTCCTCGCCCAGCTGGGTATTGGCGTCTTGAAGTTTGTTCTTCTCTTGCCGCACCCTTGTTAGCACGCTCTCGCCAGCCTTTAGTTGGCGTAGGAGTTGTTGCTTGTCCGGATTTACTCCGGCTCCATCTGCACTATTATAGTCAGAGTTGCACACCTGCCGCACTTCATAACAGAATTATCTTTCGAAGCATATATTACCAGAGGGCGTCTCCTTGGCATTTTCTGAAGTGGCCAGTGCGGCCTCGAGTTGGGCCTTGCACTCTTCAAGCTCCTGGGACAGTTGCGTATTCTTCTTTGTAAGACACTGCATAGCACATGATCCTTAAAACAGTTATCTTCACTGTTTCAAGTCTCGGGGGCTACTGACATATATAACCTTCAATTTTAGTCACCTGTATGTCTTTTACATACTGCTCTGTGGCTCTGGCTAGACCATTTTGAGCGGCACGGAGATACGCATCTCCTGTATTAAAGGCGTCCAACGCCTCTGGGGAAAAACATGCGTCGCGAAGAATAGTCCGGCGACGCCTGTGGTTCAGGGCACTCTCCACCTCTGAATTGGTGGAAGATAGCCCATCTACGTCCTCTGTCAGAGGAATGCCCGAGGTGCACCCCGTGCCCGTCTCCGCTTCCGGACCCGGCCTTGAACCTTGGCCGGCGGATATAGTCCGTTGGGCTCTCTTCTTTCTAAGAAAATCATGAGCGTTAGTAAGACTCAAGGGCATAAACCCTAGGCATTAAATTTTCACGCCGTACCGTTGCGCCGGAATCTTGATCTGGTCCGCACTTCTTTTTGGCCCGCATGGCTTCAGCGGCCCTTATTGGCTTCCCATCGCGGGCTCGGCCTTCCACCTCAAGGATTTACCCTGCGAAACGAAACACTATTAGTTCACGGCATTCAAGATAAAGCATGGACGGATCTCCTTAAAAATACTGGGACTTCGGTCTCGGTTACCTTTGAGGCTGGAAGTAGTCCGGGATAGTCGGCCGTAATGGTCGCTAGGGTGTTATCCCTACTCAATTGATGAAACACCCCGTCAATTAACTCCACACATAAGTCCGTATCCTCTTGGGAGTCCGGATCGAGGGACCGTTCCAGGTCCTCGGGTTGTGGAGGAGGGCTGTTTATCTCCTTCATAGTCTGGCGCAGCTCCTGCATTAACATTGTTAGACTAAGTACTCAATTACGGGAATTTCGAAAGCGGGTCGGTGGGTGAAAATGGTCGCTCACCCAACTGGGAGAATTGTACATGGAGAATCCGCCCTCCGGGTTGGCACGTAGGAATTCCTCTTCTTCTCCCTTGTACAAAGCGGATAAGATTCTCGTTAAAGTGGCGGCCGAATCTGGCCCCTTACGACCACACCGGGTGGCGTCGTCCTCTCTGTTGAAATCCCACATGGGGTGGCCTCTGTATTGAAGCGACTGCACCCCTCGTGTAATGCATATGGCCATGACCTTGATCATGGTCAGTCCGGAATGAGCCAACAACCTTATCCGGCTCATCAGGTAAAGGACGTCCCTGTCAGTTTCCCTCTAAGGGTTCCGCGGGCGCCAGCTCAGGCGCTTCTTCAATGGAGCATTATTGAACTCAGGGAGGCCGATCCGTACAGGGTCCGGCAGGGGGACGTCATCTATATAGAACCACTCCGAGGGCCAGTCCTCAGACGTCCTCTTTGGGGTACCGGATAGATATCCGGTCCCGGCGATGCGCCGTAGTTCGGCTTCGCCCACTTGATAAATAGACCCCTCCTGAGAACGAGGCACGAGGCAAAACAACCTCTTCCACAGCACGAAATGGGCCTCAACACCCAAGAACAGCTCGCAGAGGGCCACGAAGCCCGCAATGTGAAGAATGGAGGCGGGCGTGAGGTTGTGTAGCTGGAGGCCGTAGAACTCCAGCAACCCTTGGAGAAACGGATGAATTGGAAATACGAGTCCTCTCATCAAATAAGGGACTAGGCATACCCGCTTCCTTGAGAGGGACTGGGGACGCTCTCCGCCTGCTCTCCACCGCTATAGATAGCAATCCCGGCTCGAACTGGGACCATATATGTTGGGGGGAGAAGCCCCTTGGACTGAAGCACTACTAGCTCGCTATGTGGGACGGAACACCGCCCCCAATCTCCGGGCCGAGGGCTGGAGAGATGAGAGGAGGAGCTGCACCGACCGGCCATGATGGAATGGATCTCTGTCGAAGACACTCTGATGAAGGCTCGCGGAAGGAAGATGGTGTGAATTGGATCTAAATCCCCGTCTCTTATATGGGCGGTTCACTAACGCAACCGGGGGGTAAATGAAAAAATCCCCTGGTTTTTCGCATTCGTTTGACACGTGGAAGATGGTCATTATGGGGCACAGAAGCCGAGGAGGGCAGCACGCACTAGAAGTCGGACACTATTCAACGGGTACAGGGAATTTGAAGGAGAACCCGCCTTGCAATGTCGAAGACAACTTGCGCACCGGACTCGCCGTCATTGAAGCCTGGTTCAGGGGCTACTGAGGGAGTCCTGGATTAGGGGGTGTCCGGGTGGCCGAACTATGACCTTTGGCCGGACTCCCGGACTATGAAGATACAAGATTGAAGACTCCGTCCCGTGTCCGGATGGGACTTTCCTTGGCGTGGAAGGCAAGCTTGGCAATACGATATGAAGATCTCCTCCCATTGTAACCGACTCTGTGTAACCCTAGCCCTCTCCGGTGTCTATATAAACCAGACAGTTTTAGTCCGTAGGACGAACAACAATCATACCATAGTCTAGCTTCTAGGGTTTAGCCTCTCTGATCTCGTGGTAGATCCACTCTTGTACTACCCATATCATCAATATTAATCAAGCAGGAGTAGGGTTTTACCTCCATCGAGAGGGCCCGAACCTGGGTAAAAACATCATGTCCCTTGTCTCCTATTACCATCCGCCTAGACGCGCAGTTCGGGATCTCGGGTAGGGGGTC
>NC_057807.1:516231651-516287049 GCF_018294505.1 Triticum aestivum
AACAGGAGACAAGGGACACGATGTTTTTACCCAGGTTCGGGCCCTCTCGATGGAGGTAAAACCCTACTCCTGCTTGATTAATATTGATGATATGGGTAGTACAAGAGTTGATCTACCACGAGATCAGAGAGGCTAAACCCTAGAAGCTAGCCTATGGTATGATTGTTGTTCGTCCTACGGACTAAAACTCTCCGGTTTATATAGACACCGGAGAGGGCTAGGGTTACACAGAGTCGGTTACAATGGGAGGAGATCTTCATATCGAATCGCCAAGCTTGCCTTCCACGCCAAGGAAAGTCCTATCCGGACACGGGACGAAGTCTTCAATCTTGTATCTTCATAATCCGGGAGTCCGGCCAAAGGTCATAGTCCGGCCATCCGGACACCCCCTAATCCAGGACTCCCTCAGTAGCCCCTGAACCAGGCTTCAATGACGACGAGTCCGGCGCGCAAATTGTCTTCGGCATTGCAAGGCGGGTTCCTCCTCCGAATATTTCATAGAAGATGTTGAACACAAGGATAGTGTCCGGCTATGCAAAATAAGTTCCACATACCACCATAGAGAGAATAATATCTGCACAAATCTAATCTGCTGACGTATTCCGCAGTGTGACATCACGCCACGGCCAAGCCTTTATTCGAATCGTTTTACTGTTCCACCTTAGCGCATTTAGCGAGGCGGTTTCCTTGGGACGTCTTGTCAAAGCAGAGATCGTGTCCCCTTATTCTGAGATTCTCATCAATACGAGCGTGGGTAACCCAACCGTGCCTTTGGTATGGCTTCCTAATTGAAAGTGAGTCCCAAACGGTCACGGGGAGGGCTCTTGGTATTCAACCTCTTTATAAAGAGACCAAGTCTCGACTCCTTTCTTCTAAATTCAATCAAATCCGCCCCTCGCCTCGAGTTCCAACACCCAAAGCTCCAGATTCAGGTGCTTCGGACCTTCGATGATGTCCGGCTCCGACCTCCAAGCCAGTGGATGCCTTCCTCCGTCACGAAAGAGGACGTGCGAAAGCTGAGAGATGCCAGGTATCTAACCGGCGTAATCTCGCATAGGCTGCCTGCTCAAGGGCAGGCTATTCCCACTCCCAGCCCGGTGAGAGCGTGGTGTTCACATCTCACTTCCTTCGGGGGCTAGGCTTCCCGATTGATCCCTTCGTGAGGGGGCTCATGTTTTATTACGGGCTGGAATTTCTCGACTTAGCTCCAGAGTCCATCCTCCAAATCTCATCGTTCATTGTCTTGTGTGAGGCCTTCCTCCATATTACTCCTCACTTCGGATTGTGGCTTAGAACCTTCAAGGTAGAACCGAAGACGATCGAGGGGCAGCACACTGAGTGTGGAGGGGCTACCATAAGCAAGATGGTCGATGCTCCATGGCCCGAGGGCTCTTTTCAAGAGGAGTTCGGCTTATGGCAACGGGACTGGTTTTACATCACAGCCCCCAGGGGCACCACATGGGTGGCGCCTCCTGCTTTTCGCTCGGGTCCCCAACCACGACTAGCGTCATGGGTCAATGAAGGGCTTATCTGGGGGCCGTCCAAAGTCGTGCCCTTGCTGCAGGGCCGCATTCAAGATATCCTAGAAAGAGATATCAACTTGACCATAGTGGCGCAAGTTATGCTGATTCACCGCATGCTGCCCTACAAACATCGCCCTCTCCGCCTGTGGGAATTTAATCCGGAGGGACAGCGAGTCCTACAACATTTTATGGGCATGACGCCCGTGGAGATGTACAAATTGTTCTTCGGATCACCAGCAAGGTGTCCAGACTTGTCCAAGGACGCAGGTTTGAGCTGCAATCGCCCGGATGCTCAAGTAAGTAGCCCCGTGTTTGGACACGCCATCCGTATTTTTATCATAAACATGCCCTTAAAAGAGCTATCCTTTGAACAAGAGTGGATAGCGAAAGCAAAGCTTATCAGGTGTCCGGCCCCCCTGCCTGAGACCACGCCGGATCCCGTATTGACCAGGATGCTGAAGATTGCGCCTTCGGAAGAAGGTGAAGACGGGAACCCAGGAGCTACCGCCTCCACGAAGGAGGCTGTCAGGAAGGGAGGAATTGAGAATTCCCCCAACCAGGGAAAGAAAAGGACCGCCTCTGACGACCCGGAGCCGATGGCCTCAAAGCGGGGGAAGAAATCTTCGTCAGAGGGTCCGGCGCCGGTTAACGCCCAGGCCGTATTGCGCCCCCAAGGGGATCAGCTCTCCACCGAGCCGTAAGTAAAGAGAGGGGTTCCAAAATGAGTGACATCCCTGTTTTATTTCTGAGGAAGATAACCGAAATATTACCTTGCAGTTCGGATCTCAACCCTTCTCAGAAGAGCTCATCTTCAGGGGATCTTCGTCCGGAGATGATGGATAGTGAAACGCCTCCCCCAGCTGTACCGTCTTACGAGGCAGGCGACCCCGAGGTGTCATCTCGGAGGGTTTCCCCCAGTCCAGACCTTGAAAAAGGTCGTCAGACTAGTCCGGCACCCTCTAGTGCGCGGTCGGAGGGGCTGAAGGATCTACTCGGGCGAGCGTCTATCTTAGAAGAATACCGTGTGTTGATGAACACGGTGATTGGAAGGATTTCATCCGCGGAAAGCGGATTGTACGAGTCCGCCAGGAGTTTACTGACAGGCTTTGAGGTGCGTGAAAAGGTGTACCTTTTGGTAGAGCCGCATATATAAAATGTGCCCTGTATAAATAGTAGCCCCTGAGACTCTGTGTGTTGTCAAAAATGACGGCGCACAGAGGATCGTAATCCCAGGTATAATATGTCACCTTTTCTATGTAGGTGGCGAGGCGTTTGGTGGCTAGCCGGACTGATGAATCTGCCGATCTAAAGTGGCAACTTGACGTAGCAGATGCCGACATCGCGCTTGTAAATAAGTGGCTAGACGAGGCACAAGGTATGTAATGTCTCCAAAGACATCTGATAAGAAGGGCTCGATGCTCGTGCCTTATAATATATGTGCTTAATGTAGATGGTGTTGCTGCCGTGGAGAACCTTCGGGCAGAACTTGCCCAAGCCAAGGAGCAAGCGAGGAAAAGTGATGCGGCTGCCGTTAAAGCGGCTGAAGAGCTAAAAGTCGAACAGGCTGCTCACTGCCATAGCAAGAAGGTAATAGCCGAGATGGCTATAAAATTGAAGGATGCTTCCGACCGCTGTAAAATTCTTGAACAAGAAGATAGGGTGGCTCAGAAGGACCTTAAAAAGGTCACTGCTGAGGCCAAGGACACTCGCTCTGTAATGAGAGCTATGAAGGAGGAGCTACGTCAGGCCGGAGATATCATGACTGGAAAGCCCTATATGCTGTGATGAAGTTCGGAGATTCGAAGTATGCTCCATTAGACCGGAAATGGAGTGCGGCAAACACTTATCTGGATTTGGCGGAGAGTGCCGCAGACGCGACCGAACACTTCTGGGGTCGAGGTGACCATGAATTGGAAGAACTTTTTTGGTCGCAGTTCCACAATCCAGAGCGCCCACTTTCGGTATCCGACCATTTGGCCGCTTGGGCGGAGCTGAATAGGTTATCCGGACTCACCATGAGGTACGTCGCGAGTCGTTTGTGGCCAGAAGTGCCAGAGCTGAAGAGTTATTTTAGCTTGGTGCAGCAGTTCCTTGGTTCGGATCCGCATGTTGATGCGATGAAGAGGTCAGCATGCATAGAGGGCGCACAGATGGCCCTTTCCCGTGTCAAGACATACTGGGCGGATATGGAAGCCAGTGTTGTTGCATCCCGAGATTCGGACGAAAGCCGAGTACCTGCCAAGCGCTATTCTGAGGAAGTCCTGCAGGGCGCTCGTGTAGTAGAGACGCAGTGCTCGAAGGATGTTGTGTTTGAATAGCATGTGCTATTGTAAAACAATATTTTGATGAAATATAAAAGCCTTTTATACTTGTGCTTTCAAGAATTAGAATGCCTCTTGTGCGGCCGTTAATGTATATATGTATATAACCTGAAAGATGGCAGTCGTTGGCTTCAGCCCCCACGCATATAATATGGGGGTGTTCGCAGAAGGCGCCTTTTCACACTTAATCCAACGTCTTGGTCCTATAAAGGAGGTGATAGCGCAGCGAACTAGGCAACCGGACTATAATGCTTTATCACTTTCACTTAGCCATAGGAGTTTGACAGTGGGGCTACTGAATAGCCCCTAGGGGCACCACACTCGCCCGAATTCGGGGCGCATGTGTGCCTGACCGGGAAGCGGTCCTTCGTTAATACGGAGGAATCCTAAAGATTCCGGAAGTCATCGAGTGGTTGACCAGTCTCTCGCTATATCATGATAGTCATTTTTCGGCTTTCTCTACTGAGGTGCTCGCCTGGCCGAACCGGGGCACAATCGCAGTAGTTCTCCTGGTGCCGCCTTAGCCGATAGAGCGGAACGTAAGGCAGCAAAATACAGGAGTCGGGCAAACCCAACATTTGACCAAAGACATGATCTGGAGCTGATGCATATAAGGCCAAACTCGCGACGCCGAACACTCCCTAAGGTATTCTGTCTTTATGAAAATGGGCCGAACAAAAGCCCTTGGTAAAAGCCCTTGGTGCCCAGGAACGCGCAAAATTCTGGCGTGGCCACATGACAAGACGCCAGCCTCCTCCTCGGTTATAGAAAAAACCGGGGGATGTTATCAACAAGAGACAGTAAAAAAGGTTTACGCAGGGTCTTAATCTGAAAAGAACCCTTGAAACGGGTCCCTACTGCACGTCTGCGCCTGTATCTCCGTTGTGCCATATCCTGGACGGGTGTAGCACGGTGTTTGTCTGCGAAAGAGAGGAACTTAGTGGAAAATAATCATGCGAGAAGTCTATGTTAAAATAAACAAAATATAATACAGAAACATGAGTAGAATTGAGCTGTATTATCCCCTGGTGTAAACATGCGGAGCCCCTTGTACAGGGTTATGCGGCTATTAAGCCTTTGTATGTTTACGCCGGACTCGTCGAGCCATGTCCGGGGTAGTAAAGCTTTATTAGTGTGCGGCTGTCAAGGCAGCCGCACCATTATCCGCACTTCATGGAACCCTTGATATTTCCCTTTAATGAGATGATGCCTTGTGGACCGGGCATTTTGAGTGTGAGGGATGCGTAATGCGGTATTGCGTTAAAGCGGGCGAAAGCTTCGCGTCCCAGTAGCGCTTGATAGCGACTTATGAATGGGGCGATGTGGAAGGTTAGCTTTTCGCTTTGGAAGTTGTCGGGGGAGCCGAACATGACTTCTAATGAAAGGGAACCCATACTCTGGGTATCTAGGCCTGGCGTGACTCCTTGAAAGGAAGTGTTGCCATGGCGAATCATTGCTGGGTTTACTCCCAGTTTGCGGATTGTGTCCTGATATAGCAGGTTTAGGTCACTGCCGCTGTCCATTAGGACTTGTGTGAATTGGAGTCCGTCAATAACCGGATCTAAGACCAAGGCAGTCCAGCCTGCGTTCCGGATACCTCTAGAGTAATCCTGATGATCAAAGGTGATTGGATGTAACAACCAGTGGCGGGGCTCCTCTAGGGCAGGCCGTATGGCGCGTATCTTCGTAGGCGCCACTCTGTTTTTCCCTTTTGTCACCTGAAGTGAATTTACTGTTTTGACTTCTTGTGGGAACTTCTTTTGTTCTCCAGTGTTTTGCTTGTGGGGTGCGTCGTCATCCTCTCTTGGTGTGTCGAGCCCCTTGTCTTAGGCGTTGAGTTTGCCGGATTGCTTGAAGACCCAACAATCTCTGTGGGTGTGGTTTGCAGGTCTCCCGGGAGTACTGTGGATATGACATATTTTGTCCAAGATTTTGTTGAGGTTAGATGGCCCGTCCCTGTCATCTTTGGGAGGCGGCTTTTTCTGATTTTGCCGAGAGCTTTTGAATCCGGCATTGACTGCCGTGCTCATTAGGCTGTTATCCTTGATCCGGCGCTGTTCTTTGTTACAGCACGGTTTCCCGTTTCCATCTCTGAGTTCGGATGTACTTGGGTTGCTGGTGCTGCTTCTTGCCAACCAGCTATCCTCTCCCACGCAAAAGCGGGTCATGAGGCTTGTCAATGCGGCCATTGTTCTTGGCTTTTCTTGGCCGAGGTGTCTAGTGAGCCATTTGTCTCGGACGCTATGTTTGAAAGCTGCTAGGGCTTCGGCGTCCGGACAGTCGACTATCTGATTCTTTTTGGTAAGGAATCTGTTCCAGAGTTTCCGTGCTGACTCTCCGTGTTGTTGAGTTATATGACTCAGATCGTCTGCATCCGGAGGTCAGACATAGGTCCCTTGAAAATTTGCCCGGAAAGCATCCTCGAGCTCTTCCCAACTTCCTATGGTGTTTTCGGGAAGGCTTTTCAGCCAATGCCGGGCTGGCCCTTTGAGCTTAAGGGGTAAGTATTTTATGGCATGAAGGTCATCTCCTCTAGCTATGTGTATGTGGAGGATATAATCCTCAATCCAGACTCCAGGGTCTGTTGTTCCGTCGTATGCTTCTATGTTTACGGGCTTGAATCCTGCTGGAAATTCATGGTCCAGTACCTCATCGGTGAAACATAAGGGATGTGCGGCGCCCCTGTATGTAGGTGTGCCGCGATGTTCGGATATTTTTTGCGTTGCATTGCTTACTGGAGCTTGCTTTCTTGGCCCGTAGATGGATCTGGTTGGACCATTTTTTTATGCAAATCCTTGGGCGGATCGCGTACCAGATTGAGTGCGACCCCTTTTGTCGCTTGATGTCGATCGTGGGGTCGTCTATCCGACCTGGTGGCTTCCTTGATTTTTGACTATGGGGGCTCTAAGGCCTCTTCATCGAATTCCGGAAGTAATTTCCGCTTCGGATAGCTCTTTGTGTGATGACCGCTGCCGTACTTGTGTGCGGTATTGAGTACTTTGCCCCATCTGATTATGAGTGCATCTTCCGCTGTTTTGAGCTTCCGCTTCTGCTTTTTCAGGCTACGCGCAGTGGTGACGAGCCTTTGGCGGAGGTTGTTCTGTTCCAGCGACTTGTCCGGCGTGAGGTCGTCTGGACTATTATCTTTGCCGGGGACGGATTGTTCGGTTTGTCCGCCCTGTTTGGACTGTTGCTCGATGGCATGTTCGTCTTCCGTTGATTCGCCCTGCTCTATGGCCGGGTCTCTGTCGAGGTGGGGCTTGGCGCGGTGCTTATGCCGCCGCTTTGATTGTTTTTCGAGGGAACGATCCCTGGTTGTGCCCTTTTGATCCTCGTCGTTGCTTCTTTTAGGTGTGTCCACCATGCATACATCGTGTGATGAGGTGATTGTCCGGTGCTCTATAGGCGCTGGTTCTTGATTGTCTCCTTCATCGGCGTCCATACCGTCGATGTCTTCGGAGTCGAAGACGAGCATGTCGGTTAGATCGTCGACAGTGGCTACGAAGTGGGTGGTGGGTGGGTTTCGAATTTCTTTGTCGTTCGCATCCCAACCTTGCTGACCATAGTACGGCCAGGGCTCTCCTGACAAGGAGAGAGACTTTAGTGAATTGAGGATGTCGCCAAAGGGCGAGTGCTGAAAGACGTCTGCGGCGGTGAAATCCATGATCGGAGCCCAATTGGGTCCTATCAGAAGGGGTGCGGGAGATCCGGAGTCCGGGAAGGAGTCCGACACCTTGGAGTCACTGGCCTTACAAAGGACTAGGCTGGTATTCGGCTCTATCGCTGGAGAGATTGCGGCTTCGGGGGCGGCGTCCAACCGTCCGTCCCCGATTGGCGCGGTCGGCTCTGAGCTAAGGGTCGGAGCGGACACCTAAGCGGCGCTCTGAGCGTTGTCCAGCGGCAGAGCTAGGTCATGCCCGTCGTGATAGTGTGGCGCGCTCGGCCGTGGCTCGAATCCGTCGAAGATCAAGTCCCCACGAATGCCGGTCGTGTAGTTTAAGTTTCCACATCTGACCTGATGGCTAGGGGCGAAGCTTTCGATCTACTCCAAATGGCCAAGCGAATTGGCCCGCAGTGCGAAGCCGCCGAACACGAAGATCCGCCCGGGGAGAAAGGTCTCACCCTGGACCGCGTCGTGGTTGATGATCGAAGGAGCCATCGGGCCTAAAGGTGACGACACAGAGGAACTCTCAATGAAAGCACCAATGTCGGTGTCAAAACCGGCGGATCTCGGGTAGGGGGTCCTGAATTGTGCGTCTAGGCGGATGGTAACAGGAGACAAGGTACACGATGTTTTTACCAAGGTTTGGGCCCTCTCGATAGAGGTAAAACCCTACTCCTGCTTGATTAATGTTGATGATATGGGTAGTACAAGAGTTGATCTACCACGAGATCAGAGAGGCTAAACCCTAGAAGCTAGCCTATGGTATGATTGTTGTTAGTCCTACGGACTAAAACTATCCGGTTTATATAGACACCGGAGAGGGCTAGGGTTACACAGAGTCGGTTACAATGGGAGGAGATCTTCATATCGAATCGCCAAGCTTACCTTCCACGCCAAGGAAAGTCCTATCCGGACACGGGACGAAGTCTTCAATCTTGTATCTTCATAATCCGGGAGTCCGGCCCAAGGTCATAGTCCGGACATCCAGACACCCCCTAATCCAGGACTCCCTCAGGGAGTATTCATTTTTTTGTGTAATAAGGAGGCACTTCCGGTGGGTCCAAGCTTGCAGGGGGGAATGTTTTTTTTGTGAAACACGGTGGCCTGTCTGGTGGGTCCCAGCAGTCAAGGGGGAAATGTTTTTTCGCGAAATACGGTGGCCCATCCGTTGGGTCCCTTCTGTCAGGTGGAGGAATAATTATTTTGCGCGTAATAAGGAGGCACTTCCTTGCGGCTGCTGTGGAGCCAGCTGTCAACCTATCCACGTACAGTACTCTTTTGATGGAAGTTGGTCATTGACCACATTAACCATGCCGTGCCGAGAGCACCACGGCGGTGGACGACGGCGAGGCCTAGGAAGGGAACGACGCAGAGCCGGGGAAGACGTGGCAGTGGATACCCACACGGAGACGAGTATGAGGGTTCACTTGTTCGACTGCGGTGTGATGCTACCGTCACCGCAGAATAACAGGGGGTGTGGGTGAGTGGAGGGATGGTCTGGCCAGCGGTGGGAGTAGTAGGGGCCGGTGAGGCCTCCGCGGCAGCACAGCCGGCCACGGGAGGTAGAAGCAGGCGGCACGAGCGATGCTGCTTTGGGTGGCTGGAGCAAGAAGACCAGAGGTTGAGAAGCACTACAGCCATTGGATGTACATCGTATAGTCACTCGAGCTAGAATCGTTCATATATTGACTAAGTTGACAAATCCCTTCGTCCCCGTCAACTTAGTAGGCCCACAAGTCAGCCTCCCACAATGGTGGGTCCCAGCTGGCAGGGGGGTATTCATTTTTTTGTGCGCAATAAGAAGGCACTTCCTTGCGTGCGAAGATATAGTTGGTGGGTCCGACCTGTCAGTGGAGGGAACTTTTTTTCGCGAAATATAGAGGCCTTTCTGGCGGGTCCCAGATGTCAGGTGGAGGAATCATTATTTTGCGCGTAATAAGGAGGCATTTCCTTGTGTGCGGCCGTGGACACAGCTGTCAGCCTCTCCACGTACAATCCACTTCCAAGGGATGTCGTTCGTTGACCACGCCACGCCGAGAGCACCAGGGTGGTGGACGACGGCGAGGCCTACGAAGGGAACAACACACAGCTGGGGAACACACGTCAGTGGCTGCCCACGCGGTGGAGAGTATGAGGGTTGACTGGTTCGGCTGTTGTTGCCAGAAAATAACAGGAGGTGTGGGTGAGTAGAGGGATAGACATGCCAGCGATGCGAGTATGATGGGTCCATGAGGCCTGCCCGGCAGCACAGCCGGCCACGGGAGGCGGGAGCAGGCGGTTCCGATGGCGCTGGTTTGGGCGGCTGGGGCAGACTGAAGAAGCACGATTGCCGTTAGATTGACATCTAACGGTTTGACGCTGGTAGAGTCAATTGTTGACTAAGTTTCTTTTTTGAGAAACCTTTTGTACGCATAAACTTAGTAGGCCCACAAGTCGACCTCCAAATCTGTGGCAGACAACATAGAGCCCATTTGCTATTTTTCAATAATTTGCAGCCCATTTGCTAATTCTTAAGTAATTTATTATAGCCTATTTTCTCCCCCGGACCATGGTCAAAAAGTTCAACCTTATTTTGCATATTTCGGTGGAGTCCGAACTGTTGTAATCCCGAAATGATAAAAAAATTTAAGAACTTATTGATTTGCCAAAAAAAAATCGTTTTGTTTTTGTAAGCAAATAAGACGTGGGACAATTGAGTTGGTTTCAGGGAAAACAAGTGGTAAAAAAATTAGAGCTGGGAAGGAAAACAACAACAAAACTAAGGATGTAAATATGAAAAGGGAATTTTTATGTATTTTCAATATAATGATACGTGTATATGAACTAGTAAAACTATAGGTAGAGATTGGAAAATGGATGTAGGACATGCGTTTCAAGAGGAAAATAGAACTGGGTTGTGTGTTTGATTCAGTAAAAAAAGTGCATGCGAATGTTGTAAGACAAAATATAACTAATGCTGGCGGGCCAGAGGCCAGCAAATACCTGCTGGATCTTTGTGCCCTGTTGTCGTCATGGGTTGGGCCTGTTAAAAACAAAACCAAGCCTCGGCTGTCTACAGCCCAGTTGAAACTTGCTCGACCTGAAAAAAACAATATACGTGCTCAACAAATGAGAGAATTTTGCAAGTACAGACTAATAACTGGGATGCAGCAGGGATATTGTTTTTTCATCGTGATAATAAGTGCATGCACTTGTTTCGAAAAATTTGGAGAACTGGGAATTTGAACGGCAGGTGCTTGTGCTACCCATCAAATAAAAATCAGGTGCCTGAAAATTTGTTTCGAAACAAATGATTCAGCTTTATATCCGCGTCGACCCTCGGCATGATGGTTGGAAGCAAATGCAAGTTTATACCAAAAGATCGTTAACAACAATACCAACTTGCGGACGACAAGGTAGTACAAGTACCAATACCAAACTAACTTATAATCTTTTTACTCTTGGACCTCGTGTTCGTCTGGTAGAAAATCTTGCAGAGGACTAGCTCCCGCTCCTTCTCTTGCTCTAGGTTCCCGAGGTGGTACTGGTGCATCACCTAGTTGGTCCTCTGCTGGTCGAAGTTCTTGTTGGTGTGCAACACCAGAACCTTTTTGCTGCCCGTCTGCCGGCCATTGACCATCCTCGGCAAGGTATTGCCGGTCTTGTGCAACATCGCGTGCATGCCGCACTCCGACTATATCATGCGATGCGTCCACGTGCCCCTTTTGAACGCCCTGGAATTGCGCTGGAAGAAATGCTTGCTTAGGCCACTCAGTGTGATACCTGCAGTATTGTCGAATATAGGTTTTAGTGTACGTAGTTGGCATTTTAATAACATCTTTGGCATGTTGCAGTCACTTGTATCACTTTTTATTAACTGTCAATTTGTAATTTCTTCACTGGGTCTGCGTCTAAAAATAAAAATAGAGCTATAAACAAAGGAATATGTTTGTGCAAGTAGACGGCCGATTGGTGTCTTACCTGGAAGTTTCTCAGGATGGGTGTAGCATATGCCATGCTCGCTGTCGATGGTTGGTATGAACAAATCGATGAGAGGGTGAGATCTCACGCTGTCAACACTCACTTTGGCCTCAAGGTGATCGATCAGCTCCTGATCCGTGGGATCGAACTTAAAGCCAGCCGGCAGCACCGGCCAATCCTTCTTCGACTTGCATCAGTTAATTCGAGTTATATGGTACTCAATGTATGATCAATCGACTGTTTTAAGTGAATGATGAAAGATTTCTACAGATAAATGGTACTCCAAGTCTTAAGTCCAGAATACCCGAACACGCCGTCGGGATTCTTGTGTCACCTCACGCGCAGCGTGTTGTCGCGTCAATTCAATGTGTGGACATTATGAATAATTTGACCGACGTATACTAGTACTCCTACTCTACTACTTGATAGTCGTATTTAGTGTCACATTTTAACCATAGGTTTAACTAACAAGTACGCACTTGAAGCCTAATTGATATAAATATGCCTGTGTGTTGCACCGGGAGAAAAAACTTAACACATCATACATCATGTCAGAAGCTAGCGGGTCAAGCAAAGTGGGGTTTTTAGGGAGGGAAGCGCATGACGTATATGATTAACCTAAGGTAGCAAGACATGTAATGAAAATACCCCGTGTCATGTGAAAATGTATCCTACGAACGGCAACCACACTTCATACAAAAACAATAAATCAACGGTGGCTCGTTGATAAAGGCGCACAGGGAGCCGACAATAAAAATAGAGGGGGACAAGGTGTCGCTGCCCTACTGCATATGTGTAGATCCAATGCCGATCAATGTCACTCGCGTGACCATACATTGTCACTTTTATGCGCATCGTTCCAAAGAAAGAGACGTCGAAAGAGAGGAAAGGGTGCAAGCCCCCTCAAAAATGTATAATACAACATAATGGATCTTTGGCAAAGCATACATATTTGTACACTCCTACATCCATCCCTAGTCAGAATTTCCTAGGTGCTTGCATCGGCAACAATCTGTGAATGATAGTTGTTCCCATGTTGAGTTGTGTCACTTTGCCTATCTCACCTTGCACCGCCGCTGCCAAGCTCGCTGCTGGCGACGGTCAGCGCCATGCAACTACACGTGGCCTCATGCCCGCACAGCTGAGCACACGCACTGCCGTCGATGGAGCCCCGTTGCCCTCACATCATCCATGTAATTCTCGCAAATCGCCAACGCCCTACTGCACATTGTGGGCATAGATGTCGTTGTCTAGCCATTCCTAGCCATGCATTGTTCTGTATTATTACCAATGCGTTCATTGGCATGTGCCTCCCGCCACCGACTGCTACCACTCGCTGCAATTGCCCATGCGCTACACCTCCGGTGGGCGCACGTACACGATTAATTGGTTAGGTTTTAATTTGACCATCATGCCCTTGCAATCGAAGGGGTAAGTTTTAATCTTCACCCTTGATTTAATAAAAAGGGTATACCGAAGTGAGACTGTTGGTGATTTTAGAACTTTATTTATATAGATCATATATGGCCATCATATATCCTCATTCGAGGAGCTATAGACATTGAAAGTTAGCTTAAAAAATGCAGCTCGTAGCCACTCTTGCCATGTTGCCGTAGACTTATGTTTCTTTTTACTTTTGTGAGAATGCTCTAGACTGAAGTGTGCCTTATCTCTTCTAAGGACACAACCCCGCCTTGTTTCTGTCCCATTTATTTCCCCCTTCACAGATTTCCCCGTCGGCCTCGTCCAATGACCCCCGCAGCACCCACCCCGCCGTCGGTCGGGGGACCTGTCCATCAGCCTCGTCCTCCCTCCGGCCTCGATCCAAACTACCCCGGAACACCCCGCCGTCTTGGAGCCCGGCCTCCGGTCCAGGGACCTCTCTCCGTTGGTCTCGTCCTCCTCCGCCCCGACGGAGGATCGAGAGAACTGCCCGTTCATCCGGGACATGGGCCACGCAGCTGGCTCATTTCCAAGCTACAGGGGAATGCTCATTTACTCTTTTAACAGAAATTGTTTGCTAGCCATAGCTGATGTTAATTCTTTGCTAGGTCTTATGTTAGTAGGGTGATCAATGTAATTGCCTGGAATCATTGGGTCTCCCTTTAATTCTGCCATGTTCTGTATAGTGGTATTAAATGTATCTGTGATGAATTGGCAGGTAAATTTAGGTATCAAATATACTGTTATCATTGGTAAATGCTACTTATCCTTTGTGCTTCTTCACTATATCCCACCAAATAATACACGGTGTGTTTCTTTCAACGTAATGATGATATTAAAACCTTTGGCGTTTCTATATGTAAGCTAAGCCATTGATGTTGTATTGTTCTTTGGTTCTTATATGTTGTTCTCATTAAATGATCACATGGTAGGAGAGGAGATGATTCATTGTTGAGTCACTGCAGCATATGGCATGTTATTAGTTAATGGGTTAACTGATAATATGATAGGACTAATGATTTTATCATCATCCCATTTATTTTACTCCTTCTACAATTTCAGTTAGTTATTGTAAAGCCTTTTTAATTTACGTAAAGATACAAATTGATGTAGTCATAGGTCAGCTTATATTTCCTATCATACAAGTTGTATGTCCTTGGAAGTGACCTTTTGATCATATGCAAACTCATCTCAGAAAGAGTTGGAAATCAGTTCGATAAAAAGGGTGGTAATCATGGCTGGACACTCGATTCTTCACATATTTGTTGGATCACAAAGATGTCTCACATTTGAAAATACAATTTGATTGGCATGCCAACATTTTGTATCCCTTCGATTTATTTTTTCAAGACTTGTTTCAATAATATACCATGTGAACTCACTTATAATTGTTTGAGACGTGCGTTGCACGTGCATGCTAACTAGTCTCTTCTAAGGATGCAACCCCACCTTGTTTCTGTCCCATTTATTTCCCCCTTCGCAGATTTTCCCGTCGGCCTCGTCCAACGACCCCCGCAGCACCCACCCTGCTGTCTGTTAGGGGACCTCTCCATCGACCTCGTCTTCCCTCCGGCCTTGATCCAAACTACCCCGCAACACCCCGCCGTCTTGGAGCCCCGCCTCCAGTCCAGGGACCTCTCTCCGTTAGGCTCGTCCTCCTCCGCCCCGACGGAGGATCGAGAGAACTTCCTGTTCGTCCGGGACATGGGCCACGCAGCTGGCTCCACCACTGTCGACCGTCGTGAGGAGGAGTGGCTCCACCCCTGTCGCAGGTCTCTCTCTGTCAACTCTCTCATCCTCCATGTCGTAGACAATGAATGGGGCCATGCAACTGGAATGGCTCGCATGTATTTCTTGTTGTTTCCTTCCTCGCTTGTTCCTGTATCTCTTTGCCCCGGCGTATATATCATCTTTTTTTGGTTGGTGTCTTTGCCTAGTTTGATTCTTGCAACTGGCAAAGGTATATAAGTTGGTAGGATTTTATTTATAAGAGCAAGGTGGGACTATTAATTACATATACATAAGGAGCAACTTTTTTACCGGCCCATAATGATAGAAATTAAAATTTTGGGCCACATGACCTCCGAAGCTGAAAGCTGACGAAGTAAGAAACCGGACACCAGACCTACGAAACCGCGAGCGAGGTGGACGGACGAAAATTATGGTGGGAAGAAGCGATCCGTGCTTTATTATTAGGGAAAGATATATGGATACTGCACAGCATCTCCATCATCATTATCAGTACATCCTATGCAAGTGAGTTTGGATGCACTTCATCCCAGGAAGGTATCTATCCTTCAAACCAGAGGAGTGCTTCAAACTAACAACAGTACATAATATCCAACAAAAGAGGGTCATGCTACAGTAGCAGAATACATGGCTCAGTCTAGATATCGGTCAAATCAAATTGTGCATATTAGCTGTTGGCATGAACTACATTGCTGCATGTCGGGTTTGCAAAAGCCATCCATCTCATGGAAGCTTGATGCCTTTCACACACTGAAGATTATCTGGCAACAAGATGTGTCAACGAATCTCTGGATATGGTGATTCATGAAACCCATGGTATGATGTGTAAACACAGTCCCCCCTGGCGAATGGAAGTTGCATAGCATAGTAATCATCGCCGGTGATATGATAGATGATTGGTTGGATGATCGAATAATTGATCCCGAGGAACATGGAGTGGTTGCCGAGGTTGTAAACCCGCCTCCAGTTGAATACGCCTGGCCCAACAGAGCTGGGATCTTTCTCGAATACGAAGCAGCCATAGCCATCAATGTCATGAACGCCCCATGCATTGTACTGCATGTGGTTTGATGTAATGGTTTGGTCAATTTGGTACGTGCGAATGAGCATCAAATGACCGCAATTAGTTGAACGAGCGATAAACCACCACCCATCGGCTGGTATGATTCCAGGTCCTGGAATCATGAAGGCCAGCGCATTTGCGTTTGTTCCAACAATTCAAATTGGAGACCAAAAGGAAAAAAATAAGCAATCATGTTTAGAGTATGTGTGCAATTAAGATTATTATAACACTGACACATATCATAGACAGAGAATTGCAATGCCGTGGTCATAATCATACCCCATGTTAAAAAAATAAGCCAATGGCTTTCATATTCTAGAAATATGTCATGGTTCAAACATCATGTAACAATGAGAGGAAAACAGCTATGACAGAACCTACTCATACTCTACCATAGCACTTACTACTACTGTTCTCATATCAACTCTAACAAATAACATGTGTTGTTATAAAATCTTGAAAATGAGAGTAACATATAGCAATCATGATGTTATGCTCATAATATCTATTCTAACAATCATTAGATGCCAATTGTTCTCATATCAACTCTAACAATAACATGTGTGGTCATAAAAATCTAGGAAATGAGAGGAACATATAGCAATGATGTGGTTATAGACATACTATCTATTCTAAATTTGTAACAATGAACAGGCAGTCGTATTCATAAGGTAAAGATGAGATGAGATAGAACAATTACACAATGATAGATTCCACCAGTATAGGCAGCCAATCTGTGCGTCGACCACATAAACGATGCCATCATGCACTATAGCATCAGACAGAAATGTTGCCTCAATAGGATTGACGATGAGCCCTAACCATGTATGGCGACCGGATTCCAGATAGACTAATTCCATGTAGAACAAGGCAATGAGCTTCTAATCCATGTAGTCTTCTGATGGTGTGGGCACTTCGTAGATTACAACTTTCAGCAAACAAAGGTCA
The DNA here is from genome assembly GCF_018294505.1 of Triticum aestivum. Classification (NCBI taxonomy): domain Eukaryota; kingdom Viridiplantae; phylum Streptophyta; class Magnoliopsida; order Poales; family Poaceae; genus Triticum; species Triticum aestivum. The sequence continues at coordinate 516,248,323 of NC_057807.1, forward strand.
AGCCAAAAGCTTGACGCGTCTTGTGCGTAGTAGGCAGGAGTGTCCGGCGGGCCGCGAGGCTCGATGGTGGCGGTATCCAATGATGGAAGGGTGATCTCTCGCTGGGTGTAGATATCCATGAGACGCCACGGACTACCGGATTGGTGGATGAGGATGATCCAGTTGGCCTTCATGCCCCCCAGTAGTGGTCGCGCATGAAGGACAGGTGGACAGGTAGTGGTAGCATGTCGAGGGGCACCACGGCAACCTTTGTAGGATCGTCAAGTCGGTATCTGGGCCACCTGCGAGGATCGGGCATCAGCAAGCACAGTGTCTTGAAAAGAGCCGGCCGGTTGCAGACGAGTAGCCGGTACAAAGACACCGAGCATGCGGCCAGACGGACGGTGCTGAGTAGGTCCATATGATTACATATCTGCTCCAAGAGAACATCGGGGAGGGAATTCCAATCGCGGCTCTGCGTGTCAGTCGGTTCTGTCATTGGGGGTTTTGGTGCCTGCGAGCCAGCAGGGAAGTGGATTCGGGCGGGCGAGCGAAGAAGCTTCTCCTCGTGTGGCCGAGCAGTGAGCGGGGGGATATGGTACGTGTGAGCTACCAAGGAAGATGGCGCGGGCGGGTGAGCAGTGAGCGGGGGTAAATGGTGTGCGGCCGACGATGGGGAAGAGAGGAGGAAGAAGAAGAGAGGAGGAAGAAGAGTGGAAGACGGGAAAGAAAGTGCATTAAATCTCAATTTTAGTAGTACTACTACCAGGATATACCGTCCTTCGAAGTGTAAATGGTTACACCGATGACATGTGTGTCTAACACAAGAGGGCCCATATGTCAGTTAATGGAGGACAGAGGTGCGTAGGCGTATTTGTGGAAGCGTGCTCTACTTGCAAACATGATGTTAGTACTGGGTAAGGCTGATTTAGTAACACCAACACGCTGGTTCAGCTTATTAATTAAGTGTCCCATTTGCTGCAGCGTGTATTGTCACTTCACTGCGAAGACTAGTTGAATAGTTCTGTCTGATCGAGATGGGGAATAATGGATCGCGAAGACTTTGTTTCTACAGTATCCCTATGCCTCTACGCTCACTTCACTCATTTTGCTCCATACGTAGTCACTTGTTGAAATCTCTAAAAAGACAAATACTCTGTATTTGGGAACAGAGAGAGGCTTTTATTCTATATTTGGTAATAGAGGGAGTATCACCATATGGAGGGAACAGAGGAAAAGCTTGAAATATGAGCATGTTAATGGGAGGGAGTAAGCCCCATGCATGCATGCATGCATGCAACATGCAACACTCACACGTACACATGGACGCACACAACACTCACGCACCCATGAGGCACACAGCACATGACGCAAAACACATGCTCACGCTCAAGTGCTCAACCTACTCCCTACGTCCGTGAAAGACTGTACATTTAGAGATTTACTCATTGACCAGGGCATAATGAACGCCCAAAAGTAGCAGACTTATGTGTGCATGCGACCATATAGAGAAGAAGATTAAATGAAGGCCATTGTATGCTGTAATTAAGGATAGACATGTAGCCTATATCTAGAGCACAAGTTGGTGCATTAGTCAATCAATATCAATTTAGTTTAAAGGCTAAATGCATTGGAAGTGTAGATGTACTACACTCTTTGTTTTTTAGCCGATGTACACTCTTTGTTGGAAGACCGAGCAAGTACACGTGCATGCACTCACATACATAGCCAGGGTGGTTCGTGCGCAAGGGTTGGCCTCCTGTCGCGCCTGCGTAAAGTTTTGTTTAACTGATTTCTTTGCTCTGCCAACTGGCAGGTGGGACCTAGAAACCAGGTGACAATTTAACCAGTCAACAAAGTGCCACGACGAGTATGTGGCTGGTCAGTAGGGTGCAATACGGTGCTCTACGATGAGCTAGTGATCGTATAATCACCGTAAAACTATATATAGTGACCCTAAAGAGCATATTGTTACATACGTTGACCGCAAGTATATTTTTCTTGTTTCAAATTAAGCTATATTAACCAGAAAGGACGCGGTATGGACTAGTACTAGTACTGCTTTGATGTGTCCCGTCAACTCGCCGAACGAGGAGAAGCTTGCTTACTATGCCTCTCCCTCGCCCACGCGCGCGGTGGTTCATAGGACGAGGAGAGGGTTTTGACGACAGCGCCCTCTCCCTCTCCCTCTCCCTTGCCCTTGCCCTCGTGGTGGACGTGCAACAGTTCAACATAAGCATATTGTACTGTAGTATCATCATTGTTGGACCTTCCGAAGAGGCGAAGAGCCAAGTGCAAGGTTCACACGAGTACGAACTGTTGAACCTCCTAAAGAGGCAAAGAGCCAAGCACAAGGTTTTGTAGTTGTCGTCCTAGTAGGAGTGTACTACAACTATGGCGAATGATGCTACTATATGATGCCGCCACGTCACGTATATCCAAAGCTGTGCCACCTTTTTTTCTCAAAGAGCATGTTGGAGCCCATGCAACAACCACACAAGTTGCACGTACACATAACACATTTACTAGTAATAAATTCTAAAGGACAAATTCCAGTATGCCACACAAGTTCACATCCAATTCATGTGATAAATTTGTGCACGACTAGTCTACATATATTCACAGCGCTACCATTCACAATTTACCGTACTCCACTTACACGTTATAGATGGGCTACATGTCCTCCTCCAGGTTCCAGTCCTAGGTGTTCTTCATGGATGGCACGATCCATAGCGGTGGGCAATGGGAATCATTGTCACAGCTTTCTAGTCCGGTTCCACATGATGGAGACTATCCAAGCTGAAGCGGCATAAATCAGGGATAGCGTGTCCCAGCATGTCGTTTATCCGGTAGTGCGCACTGAAGACACAACCATGCTTCATGAACGGCAGGCCTTCCGTGTCGTGCATGAAAGGTGGCATTCGCTATACAATGGGGTAGCTGTCCCCAATGAAAAGTGAGTACTCTCCAAGAGTGTTCCACGGCACCCACGTAGCATCACGGGGGTCGAACTCGCCGCCGTTCATCTGGTACACGTGGCATCTCAGATCTGGACACATGGTGACGTACATAGTCAAGGTCCATGCATAACAATGTTGTGCTCAAATATGGTGGTCAGTAATACTGTGCTGCAAATAGTACTACTCCGGTATAGAGGAAGTAAAATAACCGGCTTATTATATACAGCCACTCTTGGCTACATGGATGATATAGTAAGACATGGAAAAAATGGTGGCAGCTAGTGGGTTCAAGTCTTCAAGGGCCTATTAGCTATAAGCATCCTCCAAGGTAAAAAGTACTCCTACTAGTACTATTAAGTACTAGTACAACAATGAAAGAGAAGGCGAGAGGGTTAAGAATGGGATACCTGGGCAAATGGTGACGGTCCGATCGTGGTAGATTGTGTGACCATGTTGCACATCAGTGGTACCATGGGTAACGACTGCTAAGATAGTAGATCCCAATATCCTAAAGTCAGCTGCAAGGTTCTAGATTAGACAGAATAGCGGATGCAAATGCACATCCAGGATCGGCGATCTTATTTTGATCGGGGGATGACTGGTCGCTGCAAAATAATGGAGTACCGCTATGGATGCAAATGATGGTTTGTGCATTCCGTTTGTAATCTCCCGTACCGTAGGATGGCAACCAGATGAAACAAGTCCCCTGGCTTGCCACCGCGAAGATGCGGCCTAGATGGCGCACGGCATCTTCGAACATGTAGGGGTACAAATCTGCCGTCGCCAACATGCGCCAACCTCTTCCGTTACTGCCTCTTGCATTGATGGCAATCCTTATGTCGAACACCGCGATGAGATAGTAATCGTCGTAGCCGCGTTGCTTTGTTGGCGGGTCCGCAATTGCTATCTTATTCAACCTCATATAGGCATCATCATACGTATTCAAGCCCAGCCAGTCCGGAAGGCCGATCCCAATGGTGGAGAAGGGGTCTACCGGAACGGCCACACAGCTGTGGATGTTGTGCAAAATGACGGTGGTATTCGGCCGGAGGTATGCAAGCCAATCTTTGTTGGCACCGACCCAGACCTATATATAAGACGGTGGGCAGCGGAGAAATTTTGGGATGGAAATGGAATAACTAAGTACTACATGATCAAACTCCATTACTGACCTGCTCATCGGACAAAATCCGGCTACCTCTCAACATCAGCAACTCTAGCGGAGTCAAAGTGCAACCATGGCCAGGGAGTGGTGGACTGTTTGAAGGATTGTCCCATAGAAGAACCTTCTCCTCAGGTACGGATGGAAGACCAACAAGCATGGCCTTTTCCCAAGCCTGTTTAAGCACCGTCCTGAAAAAGTTGGTGCAGGAAGCACCAAGTCTTGCGGCGGTGAGGACGTCGGAGCGGCGTGTGATTTCTCCCAGAGGATCGTCGTCCAAGGTCTCCCATCCCCGACGAGGAGGAGAACCGCCTGGCGAATCCATGGGAGCAGCAGAGAAATGGCGAGGAGGAGATAAGAGCGTAGTAACCGCAGGGCCTCGTCCCTTCCAATTGTAGATCATTCCTTAGCGAAGGGGTGAGGCTAATATTTACTAGTACTAGTACTAGCATTATGGGATGTTATGGCATTGCATTATACTGTAAATAATAGCACTAGTAAGAAATTTTTGGCACTAGGTAGTAGTTTTTGCCGTGGATTAAGAAATTTTGGGTATGTTTTTGCTATTTTTTGTACACGCCAACTAGTGTCAAAAAATGTCTTACATTATGTGACAGAGGAGTACGTACTCGTACTGTAGCAGTACTAGTACTACTTTTTCTCAACTAGTAGTGCGGTGTACTGTACTTCTATTCTAGTCTCGTATAGTGCACAAGTTTTGAACTCCGGAATCTCAGGGCTAGGGAGCTACAGTTGGAAGTGGAGGGTACTGCTGTTCTCTAGAACCATCGCTGTACTATCAATGCAGGGAAAGTACACCTGCGTAGTGGCCTAGTGGGTACTCTCGGTGCTCTATTCAGCCGCTCCTCTCACGTAGCTAGCCTACTCAGCCGCTCCTCTCACGCACACACTATGAGCCTGTTTATCAGCGACGGTTACTGCGGGGGCAGAACATTTGAGTTATTTGATACAACGAGACTAGGCTTTTCGCTTCCATTTGTGGAGGTGTAATGGATCTCGTTGAACTTTGTTAGTAGTTCCTTCTTTATGATGAGATGAAGCAAAGCTTTTGCCTCCGTTTAAAAAAACACGTAAAGAGGAATTTCTTTTATAGTAGAGCCGATAATGGAGTGAAGTCCATGCGTGCAACGCCACAAGCTACAGAGTATTAGTAGAGCACTTTACATACAGAGCCATATTGCATAGTTCCCAATGCCCCGCCAAGCTTTTCCAGCTCCTCGGGCTAAATTCGGAGGCGCTAGTTTAAATATGCTGCTAGCTGATGAGGAAGCTGCAAGCGAGGTGCGGCTAGGGCGAGCACGCGAGCCACGGGATGCTAGGAAGGAAAACCCGTTCACGTGGCTAGGCTATCCAGTGCACCCAGATTGTGGTGCCGCACGTCCTTTGACTTCAAAACTCAAACTACCCGTGTAAAATATTGGCTCGCAACAAAGTTACTATTTTAAAAAAAGGCCGCCATGCGTTTGGCCGGGTTCGAACCCACAAAATGAGTTATACACTCCCGCGACCACTAGTAGTACTCGTTGGAGTACAATGCAATCTAGAATCGCCTTTTGTCACTAGTAGTACATTGTTCCTTACAAGAAACCCCTAATAATGAAAGAAACCACTAATAATGCCAAGAAACTAATACCACTTGCATACGTGGCAGACTTAAGATAAGAATACCTTATCAACCATTGTACATGCTCTTACCAACCAGCCCTACCAAGAAACGACTAGTCGACTACTCTAGAAAGTACCATTATAGGGACGTTTCAACCCATGGCCCTGTTTGGATACATTTGTTGTCAATCTAACCCTGCCATCCAAACACCACTTCAGTTAGAGTTAGTTCAGGGTTAGAATCTAACCCTAACCTCTGACAGGGCCCATGTCGCCCATTAAGTCAACGCCTTCTATTCGACAGGGCGTTATGACTTATGGGACCTACATGCCAGTCTGCAAAAAAATCCCCGAGTGACCTCCTACCTCCGGCCCGTCCACCTAGTCATCCTCGGCCATGGGATGCAGCTACCGCCGTTGGCGGAAGGCGAGGTCGAAACCGTCGGTGGTGCGGAGCCCATCTTGTGGTAGCCCGGATGCCAGCTCCGTTCGGCTCTCACGGACGCTAGCTAGCCAAGATAGCTCCGTCCAGCTGCTTGTCTGCAAGGTTTGCTAGCTAGATTGGCACGGCGGTGCGGTGGCTTGCTCGCGTGCGCCGCGCTAAGGCCAGCCATCTGGCTCGAGCGAAGGCCAACGCGGTAGCTTGCTCGCTCGTGAGTCACGCTCGGGCCAGCCTGCCAACCCGTGCGGAGGCTAGCGCGGCGTCTGGCCCGTCCGGTGGAGCGACGGCCAACTCGCTCATCACCGGCGCCACCGACGAACATGCATAAGTATTGTTTGATGTAATGTTCAGGAAAAATAATGATTTGAGGGGGAATAACAGGATAGAAGGTCAGATGTGGGTCCCTCGTGTCAATGGTCAAACAAAACGTGTTGGTGTAAGTTGCCTTGTGTCGGAGTAATGGGCCACGGGTAGGCTAACCCGAGCCCCAGAGCCTTTCAAGACATTGGGGTAAGTAGCGCCGCTCATGCCGAGTCCCAGGGACGACTCCAAGATATGCCGAGTCCTAGGGACGACTCCAAGATATGCCGACTCATGGCCAGCGACTTCCAGAGAGGCCGGCTATAGAGAGTCGGCCCGCGACTCCACCCTTGTCTCGAAGGGCGAGGCGGGGTACGGCCACGGCGTGGCCGTCCCCCCCTGCTTACAAGGGGCCGGCATGGCTACAGTAAGCCGTATCGCTGAAGATCTCCGGCGCGGCACGGCACTGTTGCCATGCCTGCCCTGATCTCAGCCATAGTGGGCGACGCACTGTGCCCACGACGCCTGCCTATATGACCCAAGGACGGCGGGGCCGCCTGTCAGTGGGTAGATAGAAGACGGCACGAGCGCCCTGAAGACGGACCCGTGGGAGTCGGCCCCCTAGAGTCGGCCGACCCCTCCCACGGGCCCCGCACGCCATTAACCAGACAAGATGGGGAATGGCAATAGTGAAGGCACGCCAGACGCCGGCGCTGTTGCCATAACCACATGACCAAGCCAGCGTCATCAGGAGTACCGCTACAGTAGCAGGCCTGTCCGTGGGGCCCGCTACATCCTTTGGCATATGTCGTACCCAACCCCCGAAATTTGGCGCCCACCGTGGGGCGAGGTGCACCGTCGTCCGGAGACCTGCTCTGGACGGGAACCCTTTTCCTCCCTGGCGAGCGCAGCCAGCCCGGCACGCCAGATGGAGCCTGCGCCGATGCACTGTACGGCGTTGAGATCGCCTGCGCGGCCAGCTGCCTCGCCGAGCTTATCGGTGAGGTTCGCCTCTCCGACGAGCCTGCGTCCGACGCAGGCACGAGCGGTCTCGAGAGCCTCCTCGCGGGTCTCCTCGACCAACTCCACGTCGCCGGCAAGCCTGCCGTGGACCTGGAGTCCATAGGATCCATTGACCCGATGCTGGTCGACTCCGACACTGCGTCGCTCGACACTTTTCCCACCAATGTGGTGGTCTACGACGAGCTGCTCCCTTGCGCGGAGAGCGGCGGAAGCACCGTCACGGAAGTTCTCGTCCTCGATCACGGCGAGTGTTCCGGTGAGGGAGCTCATGACCCACTCGACGCGGCCCTACGAGACCTAACCGCGCCGATCCCGGGAGATGCTGTCGCCGAGACGCTGGAGGCACGCCGCCTTCAGCTTATCGAGGGCGAGAACAAGTTGGCAAGCATGAGGCGCTTGTTTAGAAGCCTACCAGCGTGAGATGGATCGCGTCGTGGGCGGCTCGCCGGCTCCGACTAGGCCTAGCCGCCTAGGCGCGGTCCGGCAACGCGGCGCGGCAATCGCCAACTTGTTCGGGGCCGATCGCCCTGTGTATGCCACGCCCGCGGAGAACATCCATGCCGCCCAGGCGGCGGCAGACAAGCTCGACAACTTCGAGGGCGAAGAGCGCCGCATGATGACGTAGCAAGTTCAGCAGCTCCTCGATGCGGCTGCCGCGCAGAATGAAGCCGGCTGCCGCACGGAGGCGCCACGGCAACAAAATAACGACACGCCACCCCGCCGAGACCAAGGCGCGACGTCTCGGACGCCGACTGGCGGGGCCCGCGGAAAGAAGGACAAGGTCCCGGCTGTCAGCCACAGCCGGACTCACATCACCATTGAGCGCGACCAAGACGGCCTCCCCAAAGCGGTGGAACGGTGGGACGACTATCTGCCTCCCCCTTCTCGCAGAGAAAGGCAAGTCTCCCCGCCGCCCATAGAGCATTCGACTCTCGGCGACCGCCTCGGCCGCCGAGAGGGAATCGGAGAGAACGATGCCCGCCACCAGATCGAACGAATCCACCGATCCTTGGCGCTGGAAGAAGAAGACGAGCTGGGTCCCCCTGTTTCGGACCCTGCATCCGAGGTGAGCCCTTCCCCAAAGGGTTCACGCTCCCCCGAGACATGCCCAAATACACCAGCACCGTGAACCGGAGGACTGGCTGATTGACTACTCCACAGCTGTCAACATAGCAAACGGCAACAAGCGTGTTGCCGGAAGATATGTCCCGCTCATGCTCCAGGGCACGTCCCGGACATGGTTGAATAGTCTGAAGCCTCGCAGCATCAACAGCTGGGTCGACTTCACTGAGGCCTTCGTCCGCAACTTCACGAGCACGTACAAGCGACCTCCCAAGCCTCGCCAACTCTCCTTGTGCGTGCAAGGCCCCGACGAGTCCACTCGCGACTACCTCACGCGCTGGGGCGAGCTCCGGAACTCCTGCGAGGGCGTGCACGAGGTGCAGGCTATCGAGTACTTTACTGCCGGGTGCAAAGAAGGCACCCTCCTCAAGCACAAGCTTCTCTGCGACGAGTCGGAGACCCTCGAAGAACTGTTGATCACAGCAGACAAGTACGCCACGGCCGACTCCTCCATGAAGGCGGAGATTCAAATCAGCGCGACTGGCAAAGTCACCCCTCAGGCTCCAAGAACCCCGGCTGGGGACACCAGTCGACGGCAGAAGTAGAACGACCACAAGCACAAGGCCCCATAGCCGGCTTCCAACAGCGGGCAAGTGGCGACAGTCGAAGACCAACAGTCGGAGGCACCGCCTCCAGCGAAGCGGCAGAAGGGCGGCAAGTCCAACTGGTTGCCGGCTTTCTCCTACGAGCAGACCCTGGATGGCCCCTGCAAGTTCCACAGTGGCGCGAAGCCGTCAAACCACACCACCCGGAAATGCACTGGCTGACCAGAATCGCCAAGGGAGACGGCCTACTCCCCCCCCCCCCCCGTCTGCTGGGCCGCCTCCACCATAGCCGCCCCAGCAGCCTGTTGTCACGCCAGTCGGCGCAGTACAAGACGAGTTCCCAGATGAGCATGGAGCCTATATGGTGTTCACCAGTGTGGCAGACGATCGACGCAGCAGGCGCCAACAGCAGCAAGAAGTGAATGCAGTCGCGTCAAGCACTCCAGAATTCATGCACTGATCCGAAAGGCCTATCAGTTGGAGCAGAGCTGATCACCCAGAGGTGATGCCGAATCCAGGCTCCTAAGCCCTTGTCTTAGGTGCCACACCCGCCACAGATAGGTGGGCCGCTCGCTTCTCGCGAGTGCTGATAGACGGAGGCACCAGTATCAACATCCTATACAAGGATACGATGGAGAAGTTAGGAATCAAGCGAAGACAACTTCAGAGCAGCCGTACTGTGTTCCACGGCATTGTTCCTGGCCTTTCCTGCTCACCAATCGGCAAGATCCTGATAGACGTCCTCTTTGGGGACAAAGATCATTTCCGCCGAGAGCCAATTTGGTTTGAAGTGGTGGACCTTGAAAGCCCGTACCATGCGTTGCTTGGCCGACCAGCTTTGGCCAAGTTCATGGCAGTCCCCCACTACGCCTACCTCAAGATGAAGATGCCGAGTTCCAAGGGAATTCTGACCGTGGCCGACGACTACAGAAAGTCGTCCGCTTGCGCGGCCGAAAGCAGTCGGCTGGCCGAGTCCTTGGTGATCGCGGCTGAGAAGCGGCTTCACGATCGGGTTGTAGGGATGGCCGGCAAGCAGCCCGAGATGTCGCCCGACCCCAAGGAGTCGGAAGCAGAAGGATCATTCAAGCCAGCCAGAGAAATGAAGAAGATACCTTTGGACCCGGAGAACCCAGAGAGGTAAGCTGTCATGGTCACAAACATTGACAGCAAATAGGAAGGCGAGCTCGTCGATTTCCTCCGTGAGAATCGAGACATCTTCGCATGGTCCCCTAAAGACATGCCTGGTGTACCGACGGAATTCGCCGAGCACAAATTACATGTCCGGTCTGATGTGAAGCCCGTCAGGCAGCCCTTGCGCCGCCTGTCAGAAGAGAAGAGGAGAGTTGTTGGAGAAGAGATAGCCCGGCTCCTGGCGGCCGGCTTCATTATGGAAGTGTTTTTTCCAGCGTGGCTAGCAAACCCAGTGCTGGTGCTGAAGAAGAACAAGCAGTGGCGGATGTGTATTGACTACACAAGCCTCAATAAAGCCTGTCCCAAGGACCCATTTGCTCTACCAAGAATTGATCAGGTGATAGACTCCACAGCCGGATGCGAGCTGTTGAGTTTTTTGGATGCATATTCTGGATATCACCAGATCAAGCTGAACCCGGCTGACCGACTGAAGACCGCCTTCATCACGCTGTTTGGTGCCTTCTGCTACCTGACCATGATGTTCGGCCTGAGAAATGCCGGTGCCACCTTTCAGCGTTGCATGCAGAAGTGCCTCCTCAAGCAACTCCGCAGAAATGCCCACGTCTACGTGGATGACGTGGTGGTGAAGACGGAAAAATGTGGAACTCTGTTGGAAGACCTCAAGGAAACCTTTGAGAACCTGCGCCGATTCCAGATCAAGCTTAACCCCGAGAAGTGCGTCTTCGGAGTACCAGCCGGCCAACTCCTTGGTTTCCTGGTCTCTAAATGCGTCATAGAGTGCAATCCTGTGAAGATCAAGGCCATCAAGAGGATGGAAGCACCCAGACGACTATTAGATGTGCAGAAGTTGACCGGTTGTTTGGCGTCCATCAGCCGATTCATCAGTGGGCTGGGCGAGAAGGCTCTCCCCTTGTATCAGCTCATGAAGAAGACAACCTTTTTTGAATGGACTCCCAAGGCGGACGAGGCCTTTCTCCAACTGAAGAAGATGTTGACTACTCCCCCTGTGCTGGCGGCTCCGACTCCCAAAGAGCCCATGCTCCTATACAATGCCGCCACCAGCCGGGTAGTCAGCACAGTCATTGTAGTCGAGTGCAAGGAGGAAGGCAAGGCGCTACTTGTCCAGAGACCGGTATATTACGTGAGCAAAGTACTGTCGACCTCCAAGCAGAACTACCCCCACTACCAGAAGATGTGCTACGGCGTGCACTTCGCCGCCAAGAAATTGAAGCCTTACTTCCAGGAGCATCCAATCACTGTGGTCTGCACAGCCCCAATAGCCGAGATCATCGGAAGCCCTGATGCTTCTGGCCTAGTGGCCAAATGGGCCATCGACCTAGCTCCCTACACCATCTACTACGAGCCCCGCACCGCCATCAAGTCGCAAGCACTGGCCGACTTCCTCGTCAATTGGGCCGAGACCCAGTATCTGCCACCAGTGCCCGACTCCACCCATTGGCGGATGCACTTCGATGGCTCCAAGATGCGCACCGGCCTGGGAGCCGGCGTCATCCTCACTTCCCCCAAGGGTGACAAGCTCGCATATGCACTGCAGATCCATTTCGCCGCCTCCAACAACGTGGCCGAGTATGAGGTGCTCATCCACGGGCTCCGGCTTGCCAAAGAACTCGGCATTCGCCGGATCCTGTGTTATGGCGACTCTGACTTGGTGGTCCAGCAATCATCTGGCGATTGGGACGCCAAGGACGCAAACATGGCGAGCTACCGCTTCCTTGTACAACAACTCAGCGGATACTTCGAGGGGTGCGAGTTCCTCCACGTGCCAAGGAACGACAACGACCAAGCAGACGCCTTGGCACGAATCGGCTCCACCCGCCAAGCAATACCATCCGGCATCGCCCTTCGGCGCCTCCTCAAGCCGTCTATGAAGCCGTCACCAGAATCAGACTCAATCTTTGTGCCAGCTCCACCCGAAGAAGTCGGATCCGACTCCAAGAAAGCCACAGTCAAAGCCGGCCCGGGGACTTCAGAACCCGGCCCCGGGACTGCGGTGACAAGACCAAACATTCCAGAGCTCGGCCCGGGGACTGCTCCAGTCGGCCCGGGGACTTCGTCAAGTCAGCAAGCGGCTGTGGACTCCAACCCGCCGCCTCCCAGCCCAGCCGCCCTTGTCCAAGTCGCACTAGTGGCAGTTGAAGAAATAGCAGCACCCTCATGGGCCCAGCCCATCCTCAAGTTCCTAGTAAACAGAGAGCTGCCAACTGATGAAATCTTGGCTTGGCAAGTGCAACGCCAAGAAGCAGCTTATACCACAGTCAATAGAGAGCTGGTCAGGCGCAGCGTCACTGGCGTCTACCAACGATGCGTCGAGGTAGAACAAGGCCAAGCAATTCTCAGAGACGTCCATGAAGGCGAGTGCGGTCACCATGCGGCCTCAAGAGCACTCGTCGCCAAAGCCTTCCGGCATGGTTTCTTCTAGCCGACTACCCTAGAAGAGGCCAAGGAATTAGTCCAAAAATGCAAGGGGTGCCAGATGTTCCGTTCCAAGCCACTTCAGCCAGCTTCCGCACTCAAGACTATCCCCATCGCCTGGCCCTTTGCAGTCTGGGGCCTAGACATGATGGGACCATTCAAGATGGCACGAGGTGGCTTGACTCATCTACTTGTCGCAGTGGACAATTTCACCAAGTGGATAGAAGTGAAACCCATCAAGAAGTTGAATGGTCCGATTGCAGTGACTTTCATCGCCGACATCACGACTCGGTACGGCATCCCGCACAGCATCATCACCGACAATGGCACAAATTTTGCCAAAGGCGCCTTGGCCCGTTTCTGCGCGACGCAGGGCATCCGACTGGACTTAGCGTCCGTTGCCCATCCGCAGTCAAACGGCCAGGTGGAGCGAGAAAACGGCCTCATCTTATCGGGAATCAAGCCTCGACTGGTCATGCCGCTGGAGCGATCGGCCGGCTGCTGGCTTGAGGAGCTGTCGACCGTCCTTTGGAGTCTGCGCACAACTCTAAACAAGTCAACCGGTTTCACACCCTTCTTCCTCGTCTACGACGCCGAGGCCGTCATCCCGACGGATATAGAGTTCGACTCCCCGCGAGTCACTATGTACACCGAGGAAGAAGCAGAAGAAGACGACGTCGATCTGCTAGAAGAGGGCCGGCTGTTGGCACTCAGCCGGTCCAGCATCTACCAGCAGAGTCTGCGTCGATACTACAACAGGAAGGTCAGGCCAAGATCTTTCCAAGAGGGCGACCTTGTGCTCCAACTGATCCAGCGAATAGCCGGCCAGCACAAGCTGTCGGCGCCTTGGGAAGGCCCCTTCATCATCATCAAGGTGCTGGGAAACGACTCCTACTACCTGATCGACGCTCAGAAGCCCCGAGCGCGCAAGAGGGACGACTTCGGCAAAGAGACAGAATGCCCGTGGAATGCAAATCTTCTCCGAAGATTTTACAGTTGATGCATTATGTATCATGCTACCCTTTTGTATTAAAGTACCAAGACTTTGGGCCCCCCGAGACGAGCTCGGGGACTGCCCTTTTTGTTATCTGTATGATAAGAATTATGCCTTCGAGTATATTACTCTTTGTTAATGCCGCTTGGCACCGGGCCCGACTAGTCGGCCCGGGGACTCGCCGCCTTGCGCTATGAGGAGCTTCCCGCAGTCAGACAAGTAGTGTGCGGTGCCTAATCCGTCACCTAACAAAGCCGCAGCTCGCAGAGCGACTGTTTGGTGGGCAGGAGTGAGGAAGAACAGGCTCCCACACGAAAAATGGCTAAGGACACAAAGCACGAACATAGCGTAAGACGGCCTCCAGCATCTCTGAGGCAAAAGCCGACTCATGAGTAGTCGGCTTGCCGCTTTATACCCCTGTTCAAGAATTCATTCGATTAACCAGTTAACTTGCTGATTAATCCCTACTCCTAGGGTCACCGAGTAGCCTATAAACGAATAAATCGTCCGATTAATTTATTAAATGGCTAATTAACTTGTCGATTAGCCGATTAATCCCCTACTCACCAGCCAAACGAGCAGCTACCAGTTAACGATTTCCTCAACAATGCTTTATACTAGCCTCTATTAAAGATAGCTGACTCTTTAGTAGTCGGCTTGTCGCCTTCTATCCAACTTGTTAAAGAAGACTCTAAGATGGCCGAGTACTTGCCTTCCCAAAGTAGCCAAGCATTTGATCCAGCGATAGTCCACAGAGCGGTTGTCCGACTGGCAAGGCAGCGACTAAATGAAGGCGGCAAAGGGAAAAGCCTAAAGAGCAATGAGCAAGGAAAGATAGAACTCGGATCAATATTTACATAGCATAGGCCCTTGGCCGAATCGTCGAACAAAAGTTTGAAATACACCCCGCGGGTGGAATTGTGCAAATTAACAAGTTCCTCAAAGACTTTCTAGAACAGACAAAATAAAGCCAAAAGGCAGCCTAGGGAGCAGCAGACGGGTTCAGAGGGTCGAAGGAGACGGTGGTGTCAGGCGTCGGGGCGGCCGGCTGGGCAGTCTCGGCTTGATCGCCATTGGCGGCAGCCGGCACTGTCGGACGCGGCTCGTTGCTGGAGACGCGGTTGAACTGGGGCTGGTCGCCCGCTCCGACTTCTGGCGTCTCCGTCTTGCCTTCGTCCTCCGCCTCGCCTTCCTCCTCGGTGCTGGAGTCAATCACCTCCGCCGAGTCCTCGCCGAAGTTCGGGTTCATCTTGAACCACTCTGGCGGCACCTCCTCGCTGCCTGCAGCCCACTCAGGGATGAAGACACTGGTGTCCGTGTAGTCGGCAATCGCCACCGCACGCTCGACAAGGGCACCCTCCACTGCCACTAGCTCTGCCTGGGCCTCTGACCGGAACGCGGCCAGCCGGTCCAGGTCCAGCCCTGGATACCATGCCTTGACGAATTCCAAGGCCCGACGTGCTCCGGCCCGGGCCGAGGAACCCTTCCAAGCTTCAAGACGGCCAGCTGCGACCTCCAGCCAATCGGTGGTCCGACTGGCGGTGCGCAGGCCGGCATGTCTAGCCACAGAGCGGCAACCGCCTGGGCGCCAGCACGCTGAAGCCGGCGCATCAGCCGATGGGCCGGACTAAGACGGGCCTCAATGCTCAGAAGCTGCTCATCAACAGTTCGGGGGGGCGTTAGCAGCGATCTCCACGCCGCTTGCCCTCCGCACCTCGCGATCAGCCTCGATGGCCTGAGTGACTGCCTGCGAGTGGCCAGGGAAGAAGTCTGCCAAGACGAAAAAGAAGTGAGTCGAAAAAACTAGAAATCAGCCCGACCTATAGTTGGAAGCTCGAAGAAAGAAAGGAAGAAAAGAAACTCACCATCGATGATGTCTTTGATCTCATGGACGCCGGAGGTCAGCATCGCCTCCTTGTCAGTCCAGGAGGAGCGCTCGCTCTCGAACTCGGCCAGGAGAGCGGCCTCATTCTTCTCGGCCTCGTCCTGCGCCTTCTTGAGCAGCTCCTTCTGCTCGGCCAGCTGCGCAGCCAGCAGGTCGCGCTCTGTGGCAAGTTTGCTGCACTCCTCCTCCTTGGCGTGCAAGGCGGTGTTGGCCTTGCCCAGCTGCTGCTGAAGAGTGGCGTTGGCCTCTGAAGAAGAAAAAAGAGGAAAGACAATGAGTCATCAACAAAGAAAGTCGCTGAGAAGATCCATCCTGACTGCTCAGCAGTCGGCCCGAATCTCGGGGTCTACAGCCCGCGGGTGCGCCAGCGCGCCCCCACGAAAAAGAAGAAGGACTCACCCCGGCTCTCCGACAAGTCGGTAGTCCACCTACCTAGCTCCTCAACATTGCGGTTGAAGGCGGTAGCGCGGAGGTTGTGATACTCCTGCAATAAGCATTTCTGACAAAGTTAATATTTGGAACTCGCCAGAGGGAGTTTCGAACCGCCTGCTCAGCAGCCGGCCCAAAACTTGGGGACTACACCCAGTGGGTGCGCTGGCGCGCCCCCATAGAGAAAAACAAGAATCAAAAGAGGGAGACATACTCAGACGGTCATTCGCGCTGCCAGATGCGCCCTAGTGCAGTTTTGAAGGGCGTCGCCTTCAGCTCGCAGCTTCGCCTGGATGTCCAGAAGCGCTTGGTTCAGTGGCCCTGTTCCGCCTCCGCGCAACCACCCAATGGGCGCGGCGCTCGTCGCCTCGGCGTCTGGGATTGCCGAGCTGGCGGCGCCGGTCTCCCGGGGTCGCGGCACCGAGGTCGCCCTCTCAAGACGGCGGCGCACTAGCGAAGCGACTTGGAGAAGCAGCCTCGCCTCGGACTCGTCCACAGTCGGCGACACCGGCGAGCCCGCCAGCTGTTTGCCGCGCGCTCTCCCAGACGGCGGCAGAGGCGACGGTGGCGGCACAAGCGTGTCCGACATGGAAGCCTCGCTGCTTTCCTTTTCCACGATGGGGTTCTCGGCGCCGGCTTCTCCAGTCTGCCCCGTGAACTCCGAGGGTGGTGGCACCGAGGACAGCGGGATGACGAGCAACGCCGATTGGCGGTGAGCGGCCTCCTCGGCTTGCCGCCTTGCTGTGGCGGCGGCTTCGGCCTCTTCCCGTTTTTTCTGGGCGGAGGCCGCCGCCTTCTCGGCCTCCGCTTTCTCCAGGCGGTCGGCCTCCTCCTCGTAGCGCTTTTCCCGCGCGTTTCGCTCTGTCGCCTCCCGGAGGTCGGCGGCAGGGTCAACCGCCGAGTGTTGGCTGACGTCTCTGCCGAGCCCATGACGGAGGGGACGGCGACCCTCTCAAGGGTGAGGGGAGCCCTGAAGCAAAACAGGAATGAAAAAGAGAAACTCAGACGAGATTCACCGAAGGAAAATAAGGACAAAGGAGGAAACACTTACGCAGAGACTAGCGGCGGCCTCTTCACTTCCTTGCGAAAGCGGTTGGCCCTCGCGGCCGCCTCCTCCCATTTGGTTGCGGAGGCCGCCCCCTTGAGCTTCTTCGGCTTGCCACCGAATGAACTCAGCCCAGTCTGACGCCTCTTCAAGCCGCCTTGGCCGGCCAGGCCGGTGGAGGAACCCACGCCCGATGGACCGACCCTTGGCTGGTGGCGCGGGACGACTTCCCTTTCGGTGTCGTCTTCAGGCCAGTCGGCGAAGGTGGCCAAGGGCCTGAGGCCGCTTCCCGCTCCTCCTCCCCCGCCTTCGGCGTCGGCTTCCATCACTGCCGCCCCCAAGTCGGGGTCGTCTACGTCGCTCTCCGCTCGGTCGGGGACGAACTCACGGGGCGGTCTCGTGACGCCGGCTGCGGGCTGAATGAGGGGGTTCTAATTCAGAGAAACCAATGAAAATCAAAAGTCGGATTTGGCTATAAAGAAGACAAAGCAATAAAGAGATGCGACTTACCACTGGAGGGGGGTTGGCGCGCGAGTACGGCTCCTTGCCGAACTGCCAGTCCTCCCCGAGCTCGCAGTTCGCGATGTGGTTCACCATGTTTGCCACCTCTACGCGGGGCATTTCCCTGGTGCACATCCGACTCGGGTCCTGGTGGTCGCTCATCTGACTGATCAGATGAGGCCGGCCTTGAAGAGGGAGAACTCGGCGCGCCACAAAGGCGGCAAGCAAGTCGGCCCCAATGAGGGCCTCCGACTGCGTCAGAACTCGGAGCCGCGCCACGGCGGCGGCTCCAGTGAGAGTCAGCGTCTTGGCTCGATGAGACCAACTGGGGAGCCTCCCAGCCAGTGCGCCGGCTTCATAAGGCGGCAGATTGACCCAGTCCCCGTCAGAGGCGACGTTCTTCACGTAGAAGTACGACCGCCGCATCGCGATGAAGGGAAACGGATTGTCAGCCGTCGACCGCCACATCACGATGAAGGCGCCGCATTGAGCCGGCACACCGGTGACGTGCGTGCCGAGATTGGATGAGAAGAATTCTTCCCACAGCTCGATGGTGGGGAGGACACCGAGGAAGCCTTCGCACAGGGTGGCGAAGGCAGATAGCAGCACCACCGTGTTTGGGGTGAGGTGGTGCGGCTGGAGCCTGTGGAACTCCAGGAAGGAACAGAAGAAGCCGCTCGACGGCAGCCCCAGGCTGCGCATGAGGTGCGAGCGGAAGATGACCCGCTTGCCCTCCTCCAGCACCGACAATATCTCCCTCTCCGGCGCGGCGCGGGCGCGCACGAGGTCTGCGCCGGAGAGGCGACGCGTCCTGCGGAGGAACTCGATGAGGTCGTCATCCACCTCTGAGCCGTCCCACACGCCGGAGCGCACGGCGGGAGCCGCGGCGGCGGAGGAAGAGCTCATCGCTGTTGGTGCGGTGTGTTTCTGCTCGACGGCGGCAAGAAGAAGGAAAGGAGGCAAGAGGAGGCGGGGGAGCAAGGAAGATGGGCGTTCGTGCTTTGCCGCTCCACTCCCCCCGCCTACTTATAGCCTTGAGGGCTGAGAAGCCGATGGGGCGGGTGTGGGATTAACTGCACGCAGGACCCCACGCCCCCCACGATTTACCCCACGAAGTTACTGCACGCAGTAACGACGTGAGAAACCCAACCGTTCGCATGGCCACAACGGAACCGTTCGCGTGCCGAGGCGCGGTAGTGGCGGGCCCCGCCTGACGGCCCGTCCCGTCGCGCGCGTGGGTAGGCAGACTATCCTCGCCGCGTGGCACCGCGCGATAGGACCGCGGCGGGCGGCCACGGGAAAGCATATCAGGCACGCCGCCTGGTCTCCCACCACGACTTTCGAACTCTCTACGGAGCAAGACGGCCCTCCGTGAATCCGACTTTCGGACAGTCGGCCTGAAGGAAGACGGCAAGAGAAATCCTAGAAGAATGAAACTGTTGAGGCCCCAGGACGCAGTATCCACGGAGCCTCACCAGCTTCGGGGACTACAGTCGGAGTAATGGGCCACGGGTAGGCTAACCCGAGCACCAGAGCCTTTCAAGACATTGGGATAAGTAGCACCGCTCATACCGAGTCCCAGGGACGACTCCAAGATATGCCGAGTCCCAGGGACGACTCCAAGATATGCCGAGTCCCAGGGACAACTCCAAGATATGCCGACTCATGGCCGGCGACTTCCAGAGAGGCCGGCTATAGAGAGTCGGCCCGCGACTCCACCCTCGTCTCGAAGGGCGAGGCGGGGTACGGCCACGGCATGGCCGTCCCCCCTGCTTACAAGGGGCCGGCATGGCTACAGTAAGCCGTATCGCTGAAGATCTCCGGTGTGGTGCGGCATTGTTGCCATGCCTGCCCTGATCTCAGCCACAGTGGGCGGCGCACTGTGCCCACGACGCTTGCCTGTACGACCCAAGGACGGCGGGGCCGCCTGTCAGTGGGTAGATAGAAGACGGCACGAGCGCCATGAATACGGACCCGTGGGAGTTGGCCCCCTGGAGTCGACCGACCCCTCCCATGGGCCCCGCGCGCCATTAACTAGACAAGATGGGGAATGGCGACAGTGAACGCACGCCAGACGGCGGTGCTGTTGCCATAACCACATGACCAAGCCAGCGTCATCAGGAGTACCGCTACAGTATCAGGCCTGTCCGCGGGGCCCGCCAGTCGGCGGGCCCCAGTAGTCGGCAGAGAGGATGACGGCCTGAGAGACAGACGGCTGGGACCCGCGCCCAGCCAGATTACCATTGTACCCCTGGGGGTAGGCCTATATAAGCCCCCCCGGGAAGCCCATGCAAGGGGTTCGGACCCAGATAGAGATAGACCTTAGAGCATAGGAAGGAGAGAGCTAGCCTTGCCCTCTCCTACCTCCAGAAACAGCTCCAGGAGCACCATTGTAACCACTTTGCCATAGTGACCATGCGGAGACCCCGCAGAGCAGCAGTAGGGGTGTTATCTCCTCGGAGAGCCCTGAAGCTGGGTAAGTTCCGCCGGCGTGCATGTCTTCGCCTCATCCCGCTTCCGGGCACCGGCGACGTTCTACTCGCTCCCACCATGATAAGCCATCCTTTGGCACATGTCGTACCCAACCCCCGACACCTTGTTAGCACGGACGTGTGGGCCAACCCTGTCATAAATGGGTTTAAACGAACCTAATCGTTAGGAGTACTAGGTAGTAGTTTTTGGCGTGGTGAAAGCACAAGTGCTCCCTGGGTGGTTTTGGTAATTGATGTCAACATATCTCTTGTTGGACTAACACTTCTACCTAGTATATTTCAGACAAGTTCAACAATGGAGTGGCATGGACTAAAGGATGTGGAACCCCTTCAAGATGCTAAGGACAAAGGATTGGCTCAAGCTTCAAGATCAAGACTCTGCATTTTAAGGTTTAGTGATCCAAGATCACATTGAGTCTATAGCAAAAGCCAATACTATCAAGAAGGGATGAGGTGTTGCTTAATGAGTTTCTTGCTCCACAGTGCTTAGTGATATGCTCCAAAAACCCTCAACTACTTTCCCACATCGACATATGACCTAAACCAACAATCTGGCTCGGCCCCACCGATTCTTTCTATCCGGCGCCACCGAGTTCAGATGTCATAGCCACTGCGACAAACCCTAGGTAAATCGGTCTCACCGATATGGATCTCGGTCTCACCAAGATGGTATTTTAATCTCTCTGTGTATGTCCATTATCAAAATCGGTCTTACCGAGTTTGAGCAATCGGTACTACTGAGATTACAATGCAAACTCTCTGGTTAACTTATTACCAAAATCGGTCCCACCGAGTTTGAGTAATCGGTCCCACCGAGTTTGCCTGACCAACTCTCTGGTTAGCTAATTACCAAATTCGGTCTGACCGAGTTCGTGTAATCGGTCTCACCAAGATTACGTTATGCCCTAACCCTAACCATATCAGTCCCACCGAGTTGCATTTCGGTCCCACCGAAAACCCTAACGGTCACATTGTTTACTGAATCGGTCTGACCAAGTTTCTTGATTCGGTCCCACCGAGATTGGTAAATTTTGTGTAATGGTTAGATTTTGTGTGGAGGCTATATATACCCCTCCCCCTCCTCTTCATTCGTGGAGAGAGCCATCAGAATAAACCTACACTTCCAACTTACCATTTATGAGAGGGAACTACCTACTCAAGTGTTGAGGCCAAGATATTCCATTCCTACCATATGAATCTTGATATCCAGCCTTCCCCAAGTTGCTTTCCACTCAAATCTTCTTTCCACCAGATCCAAATCCTATGAGAGAGAGTTGAGTGTTGGGGAGACTATCATTTGAAGCACAAGAGCAAGGAGTTCATCACCAACACACCATTTGTTACTTCTTGGAGAGTGGTGTCTCCTAGATTGGCTAGGTGTCACTTGGGAGCCTCCGACAAGATTGTAGAGTTGAACCAAGGAGTTTGTAAGGGCAAGGATATCGCCTACTTCGTGAAGACCTACCGCTAGTGAGGCAAGTCCTTCGTGGGCGACGGCCATGATGGGATAGACAAGGTTGCTTCTTCGTGGACCCTTCTTGGGTGGAGCCCTCCATGGACTCGCGCAACTGTTACCCTTCGTGGGTTGAAGTCTCCATCAACGTGGATGTACGATAGCACCACCTATCGGAACCACGACAAAAACATCCGTGTCTCCAATTGCGTTCGAAATCTCCAAACCCTTCCCTTTACATTATTGCAAGTTGCATGCTTTAATTTCCGCTGCTCATATACTCTTTGCATGCTTGCTTGAATTGTGTGAAGATTGCTTGACTTGTGCTAAGATTGCTAAAATCTGCCAAAAACTAAAATTAGGAAAAGGCTTAATTTTTAATTGGTCAAGTAGTCTAATCACCCCCCCTCGAGACTCACTTACACTTCTTCTCAAGGTCCTACAAGTGCTATCAGAGCATTAGTCTCCATTGCTTTGGTTTAATCACCATTGGAGGAAGATGGATGAGTCTACTTTGGGGAGTCTTAGACATAGAGTGCCTATACTTGATGGAGAGTATTTTCATGAGTGGAAAAATGAGATGCTTGTAATTTTCAATCAATATCATTTGAACAAGTACATTGCTAGTCCTTGTGCACCTTATGCTGATCCTATGCATCCTACCCTTGATGAGTCGATTGACATGATTAGAAATATTAGAACTATTAATCTTATCACTAGAGGCTTGCCTAGAAACTTGGTTGGAAAACTTCCTACTCTTGAGTGTGCCTACACTATATGGAAATTTCTTGAGGAACGATTTCCTAATTATTCCTTGAAAAATCTGGATGAAATTCTTCATAAGTCTATTACCTTGAGTAAGATGAATTCCAATGATCCTATGCTTGGCAACTGTCTATTTGAACTTACAAATCTTATGCATGCCAAAGGAAATGTTGGAATTATTAGCGGTATCATTTCCGAAGCTACTAGAATTCATAGATGAGATTATTGTCATACTCATACTAATGAATCACTCTCACTAGGAATCGATCCACCACATGACGATGTTGAACATGGATACTATGATGAGGATGATGATGATGACTTTGATCTTGACGATGCAATGAGACACTTTGGTCTTATGGCAAATCTTCAGGGATATATGGCAGGAGGAAAGGAATGGGTTCTTGACAGTGGATGTACCGATCACATGACCGGAGATAAAGACATATTTCATGAGCTTGCTGAAATTGATAGTCCTCGAAAGTATGTCACTTTCGGTGACAACTCAAAGGGTAAGGTGGTTGGCCTCGGGAAGGTGGCCATATCACATGATAGCTCCATTCAGAATGTTATGCTCGTTGAATCTCTTGGCTACAACTTACTTTCAGTATCTAGACTTGTTGATTTTGGTTTCAATGTCCTATTTACTGAAGTAGATTGCCAAGTGTTTCGTAGAGACAATCATAAAATGGTCTTTACTGGTATACGTAGAGGTGATCTTTACATTGTTGATTTCACTAAAAAGGCTCAACCTAGAACTTGCCTCATTGCTAAATCCTGTAAAGGTTGGTTATGGCATAGATGGCTAGGTCACGTTGGCATGAGAAATCTTGACAATCTTATTAAAGGGAATCATATCCTTGGTGTTAACGATGTCATATTTGATAAGGATATACTTTGCAGTGCTTGTCAAGCAGGTAAACAGGTTGGAGGAAGGCATCCCGTGAAGAACATCATGACCACAAGGAGGCCACTTGAGCTACTTCACATGGATCTCTTTGGTCCCAACGCTTACAAAAGTCTCGGTGGAAATTCTTTTGGTCTAGTTATAGTTGATGATTTTTCAAGATTTACGTGGGTGTTCTTTCTCGATGACAAATAGCAGGTCCAAAAGATCTTCAAAAACTTCGCCAGGAAGGCTCAAAATAAATTTGAAGTGAAGATCAAGAAGGTTCACAGCGACAACGGAACGGAGTTCAAGAATGCAAATGTGGACACCTTTCTTGACGAAGAAGGGATTTCACATGAGTTCTCGGCTACGTACACACCTCAACAAAATGGAGTTGTTGAGAGGAAGAACCGGACGCTCATCGAAATGGCGAGAACGATGCTTGATGAGTACAAGACGCCGAAGCACTTTTGGGCAGAAGCGGTTGAGACAGCTTGTCATGCAACACATCGCTTGTATCTTCACAAGCTACTCGGCAAGACGGCATACGAGCTTCTCACCAGTAACAAACCCCAAGTTGGATACTTTCGAGTATTCTGCTCAAAGTGCTACATTCTTGATAAGCATCGCCGTTCTAAATTTGCTCCTAAGTCTCATGAAGGTTTCCTACTTGGTTATGGCTCAAACTCTCACACTTACCGTGTCTACAACAATTTCACCTGAAAGGTTGAAGAAACGGTATATGTGAAGTTTGATGAATCTAACGGCTCGCGAGTAGAGAAATTGCCAATTGATGTAGGAGACAAAGACCCCTCGGAAGAAATCCAAGACTTGTCTATTGGCAAGGTTCGTCCAATGGAGGTGAAGGAGAGTACCTCGTCAGTACAAGTGGAAGCTTCTACTTCACAACAAGGTGAACCAAGAGTTGATACGGAAGTATCCACAAGTGGGACACACCAAGATGAAGAAAACGAGGAAGTACATCAAGAACGTCAACAACCTCCTTCTCCACCACGACAAAAGAACGACAACGCCAATAATGAAGAAGGCCAAGAAGAAGAACAAGATGAAGAAGATGTTCAACCAAGGCCCAAGCAAAAGCTTTCACGAGTTCGAGCAAGAATTTCTAAAGACCATCCCGTCGAGCAAATCTACAATGATATTCAAACCGGGAGAATCACTCATTCTAAAACTCGTTTAGCTAACTTTTGTGAAAACTATTCATTCATCTCTAGCATTGAACCTATGAAGGTTGAAGAAGCATTGGAAGATCCGGATTGGACAAATGCTATGCATGAAGAGCTACACAACTTTGAGAGAAATCAAGTTTGGACATTGGTTGAGAAGCCCGACAGCAACCACAACATCATCGGTACCAAATGGGTGTTTCGCAACAAGCAAGATGAAGATGGACAAGTAGTTCGCAACAAAGCATGTCTCGTTGCCCAAGGCTACACACAAGTCGAAGGTATGGACTATGGTGAGACTTATGCTCCCATTGCTAGATTTGAGTCCATTCGCATCTTACTTGCCTATGCTAACCACCATGATATCACCTTGTAACAAATGGACATTAAAAGTGCTTTTCTAAATGGTGAAATAGAGGAGGAAGTTTATGTTAAACAACCTCCCG
The DNA here is from genome assembly GCF_018294505.1 of Triticum aestivum. NCBI lineage: Eukaryota > Viridiplantae > Streptophyta > Magnoliopsida > Poales > Poaceae > Triticum > Triticum aestivum. The sequence continues at coordinate 516,273,153 of NC_057807.1, forward strand.
GCTTTATCAATCCTAAGAAACCCAATCATGTCTATAAACTTCACAAAGCTCTTTATGGTCTTAAACAAGCTCATAGAGCTTGGTACAAATGCTTAACTAAGTTTCTTCTTGAAAAAGGATTTGAAATTGGGAAAATTGATTCTACACTTTTTACTAAAAGGGTTAATGGAGAATTATTTGTATGCCAAATTTATGTTGATGATATTATATTTGGATCTACTAACCCTCATTTTAGTGAGAAGTTTGGAAAGCTAATTCGAAGAAGTTTGAGATGTCAATGATGAGTGAACTCAAATTTTTCCTTGGGTTGCAAATCAAGCAAACTAAGGAAAGTACTTTTGTCTCTCAAACGAAGTACACTAAGGACTTATTCAAGAAGTTCAATATGCAAGAATGCAAAGGTATGCCTACACCCATGCCTACTAGTGGACATCTTGATTTGACCAAAGACGGTGAACAGGGTGATCAAAAGGTTTATCGCTCTATGATTGGTTCATTGTTATACCTAGGTGCTTCACGTCCCGATATTATGCTAATTGTGTGCATGTGTGCAAGATATCAAGCTGTACCTAAAGAATGTCATCTTAAGGCCGTGAAAAGGATAGTGAGATACTTAATCCATACACCAAATTTTGGCATTTGGTATCCTAAGGGGCCTCTTTCAATCTTGTTGGCTACTCCGACTCGGACTATGCCGGAGACAAGGTTGATAGAAAGTCCACTTCGGGTACTTGTCAATTTCTTGGTAGATCTCTTGTGTCTTGGTCTTCCAAGAAACATAACTCGGTATCCTTATCCACCGCAGAAGCGGAATACATTGCCGATGGTTCATGTTGTGCTCAATTACTTTGGATGACCCAAACTCTTAAAGATTATGGGATATATGTGAAACATGTTCCATTACTTTGTGGCAATGAAAGTGCTATCAAAATTGCTCATAATCCTATGCAACATTCTCGAACTAAGCATATTGAAGTTCATCATCATTTCATTCGAGATCATGTTGCTAAGGGTGACATTAAACTTAAGCTTGTTCGCACTGAAAAGCAATTAGCGGATATTTTCACTAAACCTCTTGATGAGAAAGTGTTTTGTAGGTTGAGAGGAGAATTGAACATCATTGATGCTTCAAGAGTAGAAACTCCATTGGATACATGCAAGACATGAGCTTATGACTAATCCTTGATATTCCGCTTATGATGAATATCTTATGTCTTGGATACATTTGCACCTTGCATGTTATCTAACCCATGTAGGTACTTGGTTGAATCAAATTCCATGAGATTGTAACTGACGGTGTCCTGGACTAGGGTGTACTCACCACGTCATATCCCGATCTGTTAGATTGGGCCGAGGACCCCCATGGTCGTATACTCATGGGCCAGTCCAGTCAGCTGCTGCATACAAGGAAGATTCCGCAAGACTTGGTGATCAAGACAAGGACTCCTCCCCCACCGGCGTATTCGGCTAGGACTCTTGTTATCCTAGGCCTCTGGTGCATTATATAAACCAAGGCCAGGCTAGTCGATAGATATACAACAATCATACCATAGGCTAGCTTCTAGGGTTTAGCCTCTACGATCTCGTGGTAGATCAACTCTTGTAATACTCATATCATCAAGATCAATCAAGCAGGAAGTAGGGTATTACCTCCATAGAGATGGCCCGAACCTGGGTAAACATCGTGTCCCCTGTCTCCTGTTACCATCCGCCTTAGACGCACAGTTCGGGACCCCCTACCCGAGATCCACCGGTTTTGACACCGGCATTGGTGCTTTCATTGTGAGTTCCGCTGTGTGTTCGGCAAAAGGTCGATGGCTCGCCTTCAGATCAACGGCGACCTCGGCATCTTCGTCACCAGCTTGACTGGTCACCTTGGTTCGACCAAGGATTGTGCCCTACCTCCGATCGTCATGTTCGGATGAGGGCCTTCATCAACATCAGCTCCGATCTCTATCAAGATCACGGAGGAATCATCCAGGGAGCCCGGGGGCTCAACGTCAACATTGCCCTCGGGCGATCGTGCTGTTTTTCTGGACAGCGGACTTGTATCCGCCGTCACCGCCTCCTCGAGCATTGGTTTGACGATTGCTTCGGTGGAATAGTGCGGAATTACATCTACAACATCCATGCTAAATTTCGTCAAGTTCCGATGGAGGAATCTCCGACAATCTACGATATACCGGAGCCCTGTCAAATCTGGACGAGAATTTGGACGAGTTTAGGGCGTGGTGTTCAGCTTCTAGATCGGACGTCTTTTGGAAGATCCAACTATTGATCGGCTGAGGAATTCCTGTATCGACCACCTCCCAAAATTTCAGCTCGATCCGACCGTCCAAACTCCGGGAACCTTCCGATTAGTGCATCACTTTTCGGATCTATTTTCTGCGCGAAAACGAATCCGACCCGAGTTCGTCTTTTTTATGAATGGGAATTCGGACATCCTTTTTGAAGGAAGTTTTTTATGGGGTATCGTGTTTTGTTCCGGAACACATCCCGCTAGCCTTAAAATCTGTTGAACATGATCTTCAACGTCATGCTGGTGTCAAACCAGTCCGGCAATAGTGCTCCACAGCTGCCGACCTGCGCTAGAAACGTTGTCACTTTGTTGAGCCGCACTCAACTTCTTCGGATCATCATCTCGGCAAGCCAAACAAGAGTCCGGCATCGCGAAGGATAAATAATCACCAACATCACCACCCCACGGATTACACGTAGTGGGCACACCTGCATCGCCACACGGTCACTTCATCGAGCCGGCATCGACCACGTCACGACCTGCATCGGCAGGGCCGCACTGTTGCTTTTTCAAGCTGGTGTCCATCACGCCGACCTACTTCGACTCATCGGCTGACACCGAGGCTTCATCACGTTAGCTGGACCGGGGGCTTCATCATCTCTTCATCAACCTACTCCGGAGACTTTGGTGTCGCTGGCCGACCAGCTCCGTCATGTTAGCTGGACCGAGGGCTTTGCCTCGGCGAGCCAACCTTTGCCAGCATCGCCATGCTGTTGCTTTATCGCCCATCAGGCAATAGGTGTGCGGATCGAGTCCCAATTTTGGGAATCACCTTTCTTCGGATTGCTACAACAAATAAGCCAGGTGCTATTAATCCTAGTATTTTTTGCTTGTTTGGGTTCATTTTTCCCAACGAATTATTACTCTAGTTTGTCCATTATATGTATGCAGGTCTATCAAATGGTGGCCGCATTAACGACGGTCGCATGGTGGTCCGGTCAGTTTCCGTACATAGTCCGACGAACGCCGCATCCGGAACTTGAACCGACCTGTGAATTCAGGCCTTGCCATGCCTTTACCGCATCACGCCGCCGCCCTGCATCGACATTGACTTCGGCGCCAAGCCATATTTCTTTTATTACTCACTTTGCATAAATTATTTGTTATGCAACGATTTTTTTATTATTATTACTATTATCTCCGGTTTGCACTATTTTTTGTGCACAGGAAAATGATCCAGCCGGACTATATCCTTTGGCGTCACCTCGGCTGGACGGGGGGCTTCGTCAACACTTCATTACCCCATGCCGGGGACTTCGGCATCACCCTGCCGTCCTGCATTGACCGTGCTATGTCACCACTTCGGAGTGCCGAGCTCTTTGCTCCGCCACCTCGGGACCGGCTTGGGGGATGGAACCTTGTCCCGCATCAAGCTCGGACCACGTCATCAATATCGAACACATTAACCAGCTAAGTTGCCTTCATGCTCAAAGTTTTAAATTTTTAACTTGTGTTTGGCTCGACCAAGCATTATAATTTTTTGGAAAAAAGTTGCTTGTAAAAATTTCCTTGTCCAAACTTTGTTTGTGATGCGCAAATTCAAATACCCCGTTTACTTGGGGGCTTCCTTCACGAAGCTTTTTCCTCTTGCATATGATTATACTTGTACGGCTTCGTTCCTTGTTCGTGTATTACGCCACAATATGCACCATATTGACTTAAGCGATTTGCAAGCTGTGTTGCCTGGCTCCTGTGCTTACCCCTACATTCCCGATTGTTCGGCTAGGGAGTAAAGAGATCCCTCTGCGATTGTCATGATCGGGTCACCCGAGCCGGACCTCGGACTGGGTGAAGCCAAAAGCTAGCACTCTTATTGTTTTCAATCATGGTCGGCACACAACGGAACTCATGAGTACAAAAAATCTATTGCACAAAGTCTCATAGTAATAATGAGCACCGAAGAAAGGTATCGGTGGGGGTACTATTTCTTCGAAGATGCTTCTTACACTTTGTTAGTAATATAGCATAAGTTCCCTGAGCGCGCTTTGTCTGTTACAGCCTTATGGCCTGATTGCCTGGTTATCGGAAACACCATCAATATTCTCGACAGGTGGAGTACATAACACTTTTTGGCCCTTGCCGAAGAGGGAGAAGCCGACGGTCGGTTAAGACGCGTATAAAGTTCGGGTGAACATAGATATGATACAAGTACTTCGGTACATACAATCATTCTTTTACCCAAGTCACTTGGGGGCTCTTATGCTTATTTGAGCCGTTTTATAATAAGTGTTTCTCTTGTTAGTCGTTGCAAAGTTTTTATTATTATTCATCACTCCTTTTTTCAACACAAGTGTGCGGTCACTAGCCGGGGAGCCTAATTTCTATCTCAAAGCCGCTAGAGTTTAGTTTGCTAAACTGGCCTAGTAAGAAGTACTCCGCCTTCGGGATAGGAGGTTGAAGCCGTAGGCTGACCCGCTTGAAGTTTTGAGATAGGATGTGTCATGTTAAAGCACGGCAGAAGCACCTTTTTTTTCTAAAGTCCAATTTTCGGATTGGCACCGAACACTTGATCTAGTTCGGACAATAACCTTTTGAATAAGTTTTTTGGCTTTTCGAGCCCATGGCACTTTTCAACTATTTGTGTGTTTTCAGCACAAGTCTCACAGTGCAACGCCGGACACCTTCAGAGATTCGGCAAAAACATCTCGGATATTGCTCTATATGCATCGGTTTCGAATTGTGTCTTTGGTCAATAGTTGGGTTGCCCGGCTACTACGCTTGCCCCCTACGTTCCGCTTTGTTCGGCTAGGTGTGGAAAGGGAGAACCACTGCAATTGTGCTTCCAGCTCACATGGTTAAGCACCTCAGTGGAGAAAGCCGAAAATTGACTATCACAATAAGCGTAAACTGGTTAGCGATCCGATGACGGTGTTAAACGATGGGCCATTCATAACAATGGCCGAAGTGTTTATGGCTTGACCTCGACTGTCGCCGAACACTACCGGGGGCTATTAACTGGCCTCCCAAACTAAATCCTCGATATTTTGCTCTTACATTGGAGCTGAGGTTTCATGATCATGCTTAGCATGAGAACCCAAAGAAAGGAACCGATAGCGGGACTATTTTCTTTAGAAGACATTTCTTCTGTTAAACAGCAATATAACATATCTCTCTGCGTACCTTTGCTTATAACACCGTATGGCCAGATTGCCTTGTTTGTCGTAAATCTATGCCCTCATAAAGGCTTTATAAAATAGGACAAACACTCCTCGGCTACTGGCCGAGGAGGTTGAAGCAGATAGTCGGTCAACAAAGTTTTGTACAATGCGGATCTGAGCATTAATGACATAAAGTATTTGGATACATAGAGTCATTACACATAATTTGTGATTTTATTATGGATATCGATCCTTAATTTGGCCTCCCGTGCCTGCATTAATGCTCGGGGGCTACTGGGCTTTGGGCTTATTATTTACAAATATTAAAGGGGCACATCGATCCCCTGATCTGGTGTTGCCACCCAACCAGTGTCTCGGGGGCTACTGCATTGCCTGTCCAATGCAGAAAATTTTAAGTGTAATACAGTCTCCAAGGAGATTTTGATCCTCAGGTTGGTCGGCCGCACCCAACCTGAGTCTTGAGGACTGAGCACGCTGCTTTTTGTGTCCCGAAGTATTCTGCCGAGCTAGGACTTGATCCTCAGAACGATTTTGCAAATCAACCTGAGTCTCAGCAGCTACGGGGATCAGCGGTCTTATGTCATCCTTCATGGGCATCTCAGGTTTTAGACTGATACCCACCTTGAGGGCTACTGGCTATGTATCTCGGCAGAGAATAAATTGCACCAATCAAAAATATTGACAAAAATCGGCCCACATGCGGGGTGGTGCACCACCTCGGAAGCAGTCCGGCATAAAGCTCCGGCGCTAGTGGCTGGCTCCATAGAGGGCATTTCCGGCATTAAGCTCGACTAAACTCCTTCAAACTTCTTTGAACCAAGGTGATTTACGACACCTCGGATACAGTTTGGCGTTGGAGCTCGGATACATAGTCCGGCGTTAGAGCTAGGAAGCAGTCCGACATTGGTGCTCGGCTGCAAAAGATACCTCGAATGCAGTCCGGTGTTGGAGCTCGGATGCAAGAGGACATTGTCGCCCGGGAACAACTTCAAACCCGAGGTGTGGCATAAAAATAACAAGGCATTGATAAAGGCCGGAAACTTAAAGGGGCTCCTCGGATACCCGACGTGTAAACTCGTCGAATGCATTTCGGCGATCCTCAAGATCGAAGATGGGAAGATTTGTTGAACCAGTTTTCAAGACCGAAGACTGAAGATGAAGAACGGTTCGGAAGAATCGAGGAGCATCCCTAAACTTGAAGACCGGTTCAGGGGGCTACTGACGGTGTCCTGGACTAGGGGGTACTCACCACGTCATCTCCCGGTCTGTTAGATTGGGCCGAGGACCCCCATGGCCGTATACTCATGGGCCAGTCCGGTCAGCTGCCGCATACAAGGAAGATTCTGCAAGACTTGGCGATCAAGACAAGGACTCCTCCCCCACCGGCGTATTCGGCTAGGACTCTTGTTATCCTAGGCCTCTGGTGCATTATATAAACAAAGGCCAGCCTAGTCGATAGATATACAACAATCATACCATAGGCTAGCTTCTACGATCTCGTGGTAGATCAACTCTTGTAATACGCATATCATCAAGATCAATCAAGCAGGAAGTAGGGTATTACCTCCATAGAGAGGGCCCGAACCTGGGCAAACATCGTGTCCCCTGTCTCCTGTTACCATCCGCCTTAGACGCACAGTTCGGGACCCCCTACCCGAGATCCGTTGATTTTGACACCGATAGTAACCTACTCATATCTTGAGCAATCTCTACATCACCAAGTCTCTACACTATGGTGGTTGAAGACAAGGAAGCACGAAACCATTCATACTTATCCTTGGACAAATTTATTATTGAGCTTCATGATTGTCATTTTGGATACACAAGTGCTCTTTCTTGCAAGAACTAACCCATGTAGGAAGATGAACTCAAATTCCAAGTGGTGCTCCCAACTCTTGATGAGCTACATCAACCTTGAGCAACCCACACAAGTTCAACTACATGATCAACACCACCTCCCAAGGTATGTTATTCCATCTTAGAGAAGCTTTACTCCAAGACATGAGCCAAAGCAACTCGACAAGATGTGAATACATCAAGATGCTTAAACTAAAAATGGTAACCCCATTTTGAGCTTAAACGATGAGTATGACCTATGATCAAGTGATCTCACTTGACTCCTAAGTCAATATACTCTAACATAGGTGACGTTGTCACCGACCAATTCTAGATGAAGTTCTCTCCTGTTCGTTTCTGTGCTCTTGCATTTGTCTCATGCATATTTGTTTCCCCTTTCAAAAAAACTTCATCTAGATTTCTTTCTTTTCTTATTTTTTCTGCATTTTCTTGCATCCAGTTTGTTGCATATCATTCAGTTAATTCCTTGCAAATCATTGTGAGATCTTACTAGTCTAGTGAGCTGAGGTGACAAGTGTTTTCTCTGCGATGAACTCGATCTCACCGATTTGTTGTTTTCCTGCATACCACTCGGTGCTACCGATTTCACTACAGGAAAAACATTTTGCCACTTATTCATCTTTACTTATGATCCAGCTCCACTCAATGAATCTTGTCCTCTACAAGAATCACATTTTTATCAGTGCTTTGTACTGTGACTCAAGGATCAAAACCATTCACGACAAATTCCAGAAGGCCCTTCTTGGAAATTGATGTCAAAGGGGGAGAGAGAGATCACATCAAAGCTTATCACTTAGAGAGATCACATCCAAGCTTATCACTTCCAAAGGGAGAGAGAGTATCACTTCCACAGGGGGGAGAGAGATCCCCAGGGGGAGAGAATACTCAAGAAGAGAGTAATTCTCAAGGATCCCAGATGCTTGGTGTTCAAGAGGAGAGATGTCACATGTCTTCTTGAGGGGAAAGACATGTTCATATGTGCTTATTTGCATTAGCTCTGTTTATTTATTCCTTTGAGCTCTGATTTTATGTTCCCTATCTTCTCCCAGTATCCCATGCCAGATTCAGGGGGAGCAAGACATCTAAGGGAAAGAAATCATTTAAATTCATTGCATATCTTTACCTTTGGGGACATGTCTATGATAAATGTGGTACTTAGTACTCACTCTATACATGTCATCCCAGTCTTGGTATTCTTGTGGTTTCTTCTGCGATAAATGTGGTACTTAGTACTCACTCTATACATGTCATCCCAGTCTTAGTATTCTTGTGGTTTCTTCTGCTTGCTCTGGCTAGTAGGTGTATCTGTGTTATCTAACCTTATTTACGCAGGTTCATTCCATCCTAAGCCAACTCAAGACCACAAGGTAAGTATATGCATCACAATCATGTGTATGAGGAGTTCTTGCTGATGTACATACTGTTTGCAAGAAGGACTCATGAGCATGAAGGTATTGTTTTTTTAACATTCTTCACTCTGATGCATATGGCCAAGATACATGTAACACATTGCCTACTCTGTCATGGTTATGCTCTCACATGCTTCTATATTCCATATTCACATGATTGCATACATGTAGGGGGAGCCTATGCTTGTTACATGTCTTTCCAAAGCTTTGCTTACTATTCTCTATATCTTTATCTAAAGCTTCGATGTATGTTGCCATCAATTACCAAAAAGGGGGAGATTGAAAGCACAAGTTCTCCCTGTGTGGTTTTGGTAATTAATGTCAAACATATCTCTTGTTGGACTAACACTTCTACCTAGTATATTTCGTACAAGTTCAACAATGGAGTGGCATGGACTAAAGGATGTGGAACCCCTTCAAGATGCTAAGGACAAAGGATTGGCTCAAGCTTCAACATCAAGACTCTGCATTTTATGGTTTAGTGATCCAAGATCACATTGAGTCTATAGGAAAAGCCAATAATATCAAGGAGGGATGAGGTGTTGCTTAATGAGTTTCTTGATCCACAGTGCTTAGTGATATGCTGCAAAAACCCTCAACTACTTTCCCACATCCACATATGACCTAAACCAAAAGTCTGACTCGGCCCCACCGATTCTTTCTATCTGGCACCACCGAGTTCATATGTCATAGCCACTGCCACAAACCCTAGGCAAATCAGTCTCACCGATAGGGATCTCGGTCTCACCGAGATGGGATGGTAATCTCTCTGTGTATGTCCATTATCAAAATCGGTCTTACCGAGTTTGAGCAATCGGTACTACCGAGATTACAATGCAAACTCTCTGGTTAACTTATTACCAAAATCGGTCCACCGAGTTTGAGTAATCGGTCCCACCGAGTTTGCCTGAGCAACTCTCTGGTTAGCTAATTACCAAATTCGGTCTCACCGAGTTTGTGTAATCGGTCTCACCGAGATTACGTTATGCCCTAACCCTAACCATATCGGTCCCACGGAGTTGCATTTATGTCCCACCAAAAACCCTAACGGTCACATTGTTTACTGAATCGGTTTGACCGAGTTTCTTGATTCGGTCCCACCGAGATTGGTAAATTGTGTGTAACGGTTAGATTTTTTGTGGAGGCTATATATACCCCTCCACCTCCTCTTCATTCATGGAGAGAGCCATTAGAACAAACCTACACTTCCAACTTACCATTTCTGATAAAGAACTACCTACTCATGTGTTGAGGCCAAGATATTCCATTCCTACCATATGAATCTTGATCTCTAGCCTTCCCCAAGTTGCTTTCCACTCAAATCTTCTTTCCACCAGATCCAAATCCTATGAGAGAGAGTTGAGTGTTGGGGAGACTATCATTTGAAGCACAAGAGCAAGGAGTTCATCACCAACACACCATTTGTTACTTCTTGGAGAGTGGTGTCTCCTAGATTGGCTAGGTGTCACTTAGGAGCCTCTGACAAGATTGTGGAGTTGAACCAAGGAGTTTGTAAGGGCAAGGAGATCGCCTACTTCATGAAGATCTACCGCTAGTGAGGCAAGTCCTTCGTGGGCGACGGCCGTGGTGGGATAGACAAGGTTGCTTCTTCGTGGACCCTTCTTGGGTGGAGCCCTCCGTGGACTCGCGCAACCATTACCCTTCGTGGGTTGAAGTCTCCATCAACATGGATGTATGATAGCACCACCTATCGGAACCACGACAAAAACATCCGTGTCTCCAATTGCGTTTGAAATCTCCAAATCCTTCCCTTTACATTCTTGCAAGTTGCATGCTTTAATTTCCGCTGCTCATTTGCATGCTTGCTTGAATTGTGTGAAGATTGCTTGACTTGTGCTAAGATTGCTAAAATCTGCAAAAAACTAAAATTGGGAAAAGGCTTAATTTTTAATTGGTCAAGTAGTCTAATCACCCCCCCCCCTCTAGACTCACTTACACTTCTTCTCAAGGTCCTACACGTGGATTAAGAAATTTTGGTTATGTTTTTGCTATTTTTTGTACAATAGATTCTTCCTAGGGCTGGTTGAAAGTGGTAGTTTTTTGTTTAAATACTCTAAATATTGTAAGTAGGAGTGAAAGTTAAGCTTTGGAAGCCAATAAGCAAGGCTAGTTACATAGTGCATAAGTGTACATGATTTAAAGTAAATATCAACCATGAGTGACTAATATCTTGATGGAAAACTCGAAACTATGGAATACTAGGAAAAACATTGCATGGTTGGAAATAGTAGCAATGTTCTTGTGCGTTGCAATGAATCATAATTACAATAATACTTATTCACAAACTTGATACAAAACACTCTAATTTTGATATACATATATCACTAGAGATATATTATGTCCCAATTAGAATATATTCTTGGGCTGTTTTGGTGAGGTCAGGGAGGGATGTGGTTGGTTTTAAGATACTAATTATGGGTTTTTCTGCAAATTGGTAGACAAGTGGGATGTTGGTGAGAAAATGCCACAACTTATCTCACAGTCGTTAGATGTAGATCTAATGGTCAGCAACGACGGATGGCAGAGACACCATCATCACCAACTTAGTCTTCTGTATGAGTACTAGCATGATCTGTCCATTGCACGAAACATCAAGATGCATTTTTTTATAAAACACTTGTTGTGATTGACCCATGCGGGAGTTATCCCATGTGTAAAAACTAATGATATCTCGAGAAATATGAGATAAGGTGAAGAGCAATGGGGCGTGGTGGTGATTGGTTGTCGGACTGAGTGGAGGCATGTGGATTGACGACGCCGGCAGTGGCCACCAGGCCAGTTTGTTCCAGAGGCTTCCTTTCTTAATTGCTCAACAATGAGGTTGTTGGAGATAAGGATGAACGAGGGAAGGCCTTGTCTGCAAATGTGGACAGGGGTACGGATATCTTTTAGTTTAATTTCCATCCGTCAGATATAAATCGAACGGTCTATATTGCAAGATGGCACATGTACCATCATCACCAACTCGGTTTTTTATAAGAGAAGAAATATAAGTATGGAGATACAAACATATTATCGATACTTGTTTCCATAAACTAGCATCTACATTATATTCAACGCCTCAGCATGTGGGGCCTTAGCACAATGACTTCTCGACTCTGTAAAACAAAGGTTTTCCCGTCGCTAATAAGGAGGGGTGACGGTGGTGCACTTTTTGGCTTGTTCTAGTCCTAGTAGTCATGCTAGGTGGTCTAAGCACGTGTAGATTTATTCTTTTCACGTCTCGTGTTCGCTGTATTGCCACGAGTGTTGATGAATAGACGGTAAGTTATTCATGGGGAAACCCTTGTTGAGTGTGTTTGCGAGAGAGAGACAGTGTGCGTGTGTGATATGTCTAGAGACTGAGGCAATGATAACAGATTCTTTGTGTCTATGTGTGTGGAGGATAGAGAGAGACATGTACATGGGGCTTTGTGTTGTGTAACATGGAGACACATATACATAATTAGAGAGTGAGTATGTGAGATACACATGCGGACATGGGGAGAGATGAGGATCCAGATAAATGGGTGTTTGTGCGTGTCTATGTGTGTTTGTGCACGCGTTTGTGTGTGAGAGGGAGTGTGTGTGTGTGGAGTAGAGAGACCATTATTGATGTAAACCTAGTATAAGGGAAGGGGGAATGTTGTGACATGTGTAGTAGTGGGATAACATGGGTGCGGGCGGGGGGAGCAGACTATTTTGAAGAGGCATCGAGCGTGTGTGGGAGAGGAGTGTGAGAGCAAGAGAGAGAGAGCTAACGACGGAGAGAGAGAGAGGAAGAGGGGGGCGAGATGGGTCGTTTGTGTCCATAAATGGCGTATAGATAGGGAGACAATGTTGATGTTGTTCGAAATTGGCCTATGTACGGAGACGCAAGGGAAGCGAGTCATCGTGTGTGTGATAGGGACTTCATGAGAGATCTAGAATAGATGGTGTAGAGAACAATGTGCGAGATCGAGAACGATGATATATTAGGGAGCTATGGAAAGAGTCACGACATATATGTATACAGGGAAGGAGTTGCGGAGGGTCCGCATGTGGGAGAGATAGAAAGAGGAGAGTGGTGCACAAGGAGACAAAGTGTGCTTGTTTGCAGTGGGGGTGGTGTGTGAGGTGAGTGTGCGAGAACCACATAACTAGGGAGATAGACGTTTGGGGCCGACGTTTTGTGTGTATGGGAAAGATACACTCTACATAGTGCGTGTGCTTGGGAAAGAGAGATGCCGGGAGACCTAGAGAGTGGGGGAAGAGATGTGTGCACTCCCGAGAGACAAAGTGATAGAGACCTATATTGGGGTCAGGGCTTTAGAAGAGAGAGGGGTGTTAATGTGCTCGTGTGTTGGTGTTTGTGGGAGAGAATGACTTCTCTGTGTGTGTGGGGGGGCAAGGGGGGTTAGCTTCACATAAAGAGTTAGGTGTCTATATTTGAGGGACTTTAGCGTAATTGAGATATACATGGTCAATAGTGTGTGCACTCATGGTTGCTCAATTTGTTTCACAGTTTGTACTATGAGATAACGATACTTTTGAACATGTGTGATATACCTTGATGTACCAGAATTACAAACCTAAGATTGGAATTTTGGAATTCGACTCCATCATTAGCTTTTGTAATTCATTTAAACGGAGGTACATTTTTTAAGTCGGGATTTCGTGATTTCAAATTCATATATCAAACCTAGAGATGTACACATACGGGCATGTTCAAACTTTATAATCATCCACTTTATTCATACACATACACATTTTTGCTTTTGTCATCATATTTAGGATAAACACATTTGGAATTTCATTTGAATTGGACTGTATGATGGAATTTGCTTGTAGTAGCTCAATGATCCATATTTGAATTGAATAGACAATCTAAGTTTCGAGTTGGAGACATTGATTTTCAAAACTTGCACTTTTTTTGCGTGCAAAACAAACAAATTCTCATCCATGATATCATAGTCGGCCGTACAAGAGCAGAATATAATTACAAGCGCCAAAAGCTTTCAAACTTCTCGCTCACATCAAAATATCTTGCGCCCGAAATTTTAGTCCTGCGAGATTCCTATTTTACCCCTGCCACATGAACAGAAAAGGGCTGGTTTGGTAACTCCATTGTTTTCCCCTCTTTGCCCCCAACATTCTTCCACATAGGCCCTCCCCTTCCCCTCCCCGACCCCCCCCCCCACCCAACCACTGCAAGCCGCTGAATCTAGTCCTCC
>NC_057807.1:516287281-516303034 GCF_018294505.1 Triticum aestivum
TCCGCCACAGCGGTCGACCTCACACCCCGCCGGATCTACCTTCCGCACCTTGGAACCCCAAACTGCCAACTCACCACTTCACCGGAGCCGCTTCAGCGACTGGCTTGTCCACCGCTCCAGATCTCCTTGACCGCCATCATGGTCCACCGCACCGCATCTGATTAATCAGCGCCCTCGTCCACCACAGTGTAGGTCCTTCACTGACTCCCTCGTTCGCCCCTTCGCTGGCCCTTCATACAAGCCCTCGTCCGCCGCGACAGATCCGCCTCACCAAAAGCACAATACAACGAGCCCGCCGAAGCCTTCGTCCACTGCACCGGACCCGCTCCATGGACGCCATATTCAACTCCACCGGCCCTGCTTTACCGATGCCACAGCCTCATCAGGTTATTTTGATTTGTACTCCTTCAGATTTTCTCTTCATCGTGCAACTGTTCACTTACCACAGATGAGCTTTCTTGTATGTCAACAGGCGCCGCAACCATAGCACCAGAGCCGCTTCAGCGATGGCAACAGCCGACCCAAACTCAACTGCAACATGAGAAGGATCAACGATCCTTAGCTATCAAGTATGACAACGATACCCATACGCCGCCGAGAATCAGGTACTATTATCCAACGGTCGGTGCCTACGTTCACTTTCTTAGCATAAGCACCGCGCCTTTGAATTTCTTCAGGGCATCATTCAGTTTTTCATGAGACGTGTTATTCTTCTTGCACCTGTAGAGCCATACTTCTGGCAGTGAACATGTTACATGTGCTAAATTACATACCAGTGCACATATAGTTAATATGCTTTAGTTTTGTCCTAAGTATTATTGTACTTCCTAGATATCACTGCCTACTATTTTACTTCTTGAATGCTATATTTATGATAATGGTGTTGTTCTGATGCCACCTGTTGGTTCCATCAGACTGCTTAATGTTCTCTATGCTTAATTACACATCAGCAAACTAGCATGTGGTTCTGCTGTTTTTTGTTTGTTTTACCCTACATTTTCTGATGCTAGCTATTACATCACTACTCCGAGCCTCTGTTCATTACTTGTTTGTGTGTTCTTGATGTTCCCAAGTTGCATGACTAATTTTATGCTTATCTTATTAATGGAGCTGCCAACCCTATCAAGCAAAATATTTGTTCTTTTGGGGCTGGCACCTCGAACAAGCATAAAAATAGAGGGAAGCAGATATATTGTCATGTATACATACACCCTTCTTTCATTAGTTTAGATGAACCATTGATGATCAATTCGGACCAGTGCATGCGATTAAAATTAATTTTACCTAAATAGAGGGTGCAGAATAAACTACAACTAGATTTGCAACCACGGGATGCTGACAATATCTTCAAAGAACATTGCAACAACAGCGAGGCTTCACAGCAACATATGGTAAGCCAGTGTGTTTTAGTACATGTGAAATGTAATGCGAGTGGGCTACTTTCTTGGCTTGTGCCCTCAACCTGTAATCCTACAGAATTACAAATAGTTCAGTTGTCTGCTTTGCTGTATTGCTTGATTCGAATGCTTGTTTGTTGTTACGCTATACCCGAGTTGGCCAATATGTCAACAGTGCCTGTTGTACTATCATAAAGAAATGCATGCCTAGTTCATTTGAGTCCATAACTTTTCCTCTCAACTTCATCACAAGACTGTCTTCGTAGTTTATATGAGGCCACATTGTTAAGTGCTTTCTCAGATTATTTCAACTGCTTAGATGCCTTGGCAACTTAAATATAGCAGTGGTACACTCCCTTTCAACAAGGGATGTCAACTGGATCCCATTTAATCCTGATTAAAGTCCACTAGTGGTATGATAGTTCAAAAGACTTTTTTGTTTTTGAGGAAAATGAACTAGGGAGCTAGCAAAAACCAACTAGATGGGACTGGAGGATGTTGTTTATTTGCCACTTACATCCCTAGTTTCATCTTACCATTTTAATTTATTTTCGGCTGATGCTGCTTCGAACCATTTAAATATAGCTTGCCATGCTCGGCGATAATTCGTATGTCGTTTAGCATGTAAGCTTACTGCCTGGATCATACGATAACTATCTCTTACTTATGTCCAGCGGAAACCTTTCATGATGCCGTTCACACTAGGACACAATGTACAATCCCAGAATCATTTGTGGAAGCAGTGCGCCATCCATGTTACCAGATGATAGCAGTTCAGAGGCAACACCGCTGGAGAGCAGTTTGAGCACAGATATTATAGTGCTTGAGGCTCTACTAGAGGCAGAAAGAGATGGTGTGGCTGCCATGAACGAGGTAATCTTTATCTTGATGCTGGAAATTATGAAATTAGCGACACACATTATGCAAGCAATCCAACAATTGGAGGAAGTAAGAATGTTGCATTTGAAGATGGAGGAGGTCCTGCTGTTTCTGCTATCTGAAGCCCAGGGTAATCCCGGTTCTTCTTTAGATACCAGTTGAAATTGTCATTAGATTATTATACTTGCATGTTGTGTCATGTCTCTGAATGGATTATGTTGCAAGACCCCCTATGTTGTCCATGTGTTGTAATGAAATGATTTTTTTAGGTGAGGTAATCCTCACTACTTGTATGATTGACATAAGGTGAACTGTTTTTCGTATGAGCATATTGTATTGGATGAAATAACTGTTTGACTCAAAGTGTATCCAACCTACTGAATTCGAAGATCACGGTATTTCTAAATCATAATCATATATAAATGTGGAATAAATCTTTGTTGTGGTTTTGAAGAAATAAATAACAAAACATAGAATTATCTATGGTTATTCATAATCAAATACAAATTGGATTTGAATTTAGTTTGCCAGGGCCCAGTGCAAACGTGAATGCTAATTCTCCCAAGTTTTGAACGAAGTGGCTAAACACCCACTATAATTTGTGGGTTTCCCGAAGCAAGTGCTTGCGAGATGGAAATTATTGTCTACCTGTGACACTTGACATCCTTATCAATCGGATTTACACTGCTATCGATAGGGGTAGACTAGTAACTTCAATCAGACGTGACAAGACGGCCTCTGAGCCCATTCAGACATGGTGGGCGCCAAACATGGGCTGCAAAACACATTTGATTCAAGCTTGTCAGAAAGACATGTGTCTCTTCCTCCATTTCGCCATTCATACACGCTGGGCGGCAAAACAAACTCTCCTCATCCGAAATCGATGTAGGCTAATATTTTAAATAGGGGCAGATGTGTAACTTCCCTCAGATGTGACACAACCGCCCTACCTATCAGCCCCGTTCATACACTATGGGCGCCAACCATGGGCGGTAAAACACCCTCTCCTCGCCCGAAATAGTTACCGGCAAATATTTGGGAGATGCGAGATTACCGTCCTATCCCCAACCAACGCGATGTCCGGAATTTTAAACGGGGGATAAGTTCGTACCTTTCATACATTTCAGAGAAGTGCGTCCCAAAGTTTGAGATCCCCCATCCCATACATTTCCCCATTCATACACCGTCGGCTCCACGACAACCTCCCCACTACGGCCAGCCTCCTCCGTCCGCCACCCCATCCTCCACCTTGCCGGAGCCGCTACCCCTACTCCGTCGTCCACTGCAAGAGATGGACGTCTCTCATCCACGGTGCTGGACCAGGATCCTTTCATCGCGTCTTGTCACTTCATCGGCGTCGTCGTCTACCTTGCTGTTGCCGCTCCTACGACCGCCTCGTCCATGGCAACAGAATTTATCCCCCGACCTGGCCGTTTGCCATCTAAAGTCTTCTTCCCCGCTGCCGACAGCCATCACACCCGTAGCACCCTCAACATATCAGCAGAGGCCTACACAGTGTCGCAAGAGAGGTGGTACTCTTCCATATGTGCTTAGGTTATTGCTCTCATCCGAAAAATAGATCGTAACTTGTTTACTGTACTTTTCTTGCCCGTACCAAATTGTAGTGGCTAGTTGAAAGCAAACATTGGTTGTGAAGTAGCTTTGTTCGGTTTGCACCTTCAGATCCGCCATGGCACGGGCACTATACTCATAAAGCTTATGGTTTCCCCCCTTTATATTCACTACCATCATCGTAGGTGCTTTGCGTCATGCTAGCACTGCTCCTCAAGACCTCAACCCAAAGCTTACATGTTGAAATATGAATCTGATATGATGCTCTAAAACAGAGAATGTTTAATTGGTCACCTAATGTTCTTATATTCATTTCGAAAAGCATGTGCGCCACCCACTGGTCCAGCTAGTTCCACTTTCCTGATTTTTCTCTTGAGGCTTTGGGTTTTCCCCTTTTATCTAATCTACTATGATATGCGTAGGTGCTTTCTGTCGTACTAGCATTACTCCACCCTTCAAGCTAAACAACACAACACTCAAAATTCAAAAGCTTAGTTGTTCAAATATGATTGTGATATGATACTGGTATTAGTTAACAGACACATTTAATTGGTTAGCTAAAGGTCCCACTTGAGTTTCCAAATGCATGTCGCTACATATAGAGAGACACCAGAATTGCATTTCTTTATCACTTGTTGACTGTACTTTCTTGTCCATACCAAATCTTAGTTGTTATTTCAAAGCAAACATCGGTTGCTAACTACCCTTTGCACGGTTTGCAGCTTCAGATCTGCCATCCCACTCCCACGGTCAACACTATACTCAGCATGCTTATGGTTTCCCCATTTTATGAAGACCACGATCAGCCTATGTGGTTTGTGTCGTAATAGCACTGCTCCACCCATCGAGCTAAACAAGCTTAGTTGATCAAATTCATATCTAATATTATGATGATATTAGTACAACTGGGAGATGTTTAATTGGTCAACTAAATGTTCCTACTTTAGTTTCGAAATGCATGTGAGACACATATGGAGAGACCGGAAAGAATAGTATTTCTCTGTGCGCTCTGGTTCATCATGGGTGGCCAACCGACATTGTATTGGAAGACTTGTAATATCCTCAATCTGCTTGCTCTTCTGCTCTTCTTTAAGATGATCCTCTTCTCTTGCGGTCGACTGGTCAGGTCGAGTTGTTCTCCCTTAGTATATTTTGAATCTGTCAGGTCAGGTCGACTTGTTCTTCTTTACTATATGTTGAAGTTGTCATCTCCGAAGTGTCATCACTTCTGGATCTCTCATATTTTGAGTAGTAGGCCACATTATATTAATGCACACACCAAATTACAGCATGCATGGCATCTCTTAAAAGAATTGTAGAGATAGCACAAAGGGGTTTACAGGGAGGCAGTATTGGATTAGAATCACTTCTGCATTACAAAGATAATCTCACTTGTTTTTATGTTTTCATGCATGTCAGACATTGAACATTATCAAAATGAATATGAGAATGGGCGCATGAGAGGAATATTACAGAACAATCCACTGGCTAACAAACTTGGCATGGTAGAGGATGGCCTATCTTATTCACCCATCAAGGTTCTTGCTCTAACTTGGCAAGGTTGTATTGGTCGCACATATTTTGCATCTGACCTCTTGCATTACTTCTACTTTGTTACACCATCTGCTTAGTTTAAGCATCATATATGAGTATATGCCATACCTATCCATTTTCTGTACCTATTCCATGTGACGTCACACTATGGTTCTCCAGTCAAATGTTGTTCTTTCGTAATAGATGTCCAAAAGAAAGAGGGTGAGTGCAGATCCTTAAGGAGTACAAACTAGGTATTTGGAAAAGGTAGTGATACCTGTTAAATCAGATAGATCGGCAGCCATAGAAACATGCCCAACTGTACCACACTTTACCCCTACTCCAGTGGTCAAACCCCTATTAGAACTGCTAAGAGCCCAGCGTCCGGTACTGTCTATGATATCAATTCAAAATTTGAACTCCTAAATTTCTGCATCTGCCTTATACCTTCTCTCTTGTATGAAAACTAATTTCAGATGAATCTCCTTGCTCAAAGGATCATACGATCTCACAACAATAGTGGGCTCTGCATTGCTCTTGTTAGTACCTCTCTCCCTTTTGCCTTGTAACGCTGTACTTAATTAATTGCTATTTGATTATGTATCATCAGTCTGCACCTGAGCTTCATTGTCATTTGTTTCTTCCAATATTATTTGATCTATATTTACTCTTTGCAAAATGTAGAATAATGGCAACACTTATAAAGAATTTTCTTTGGGGAATTTATTGAATTATCCTTCCATCAACATGGAGAAGGGCTTTGTCCAACCCGTGTTAACATATAATGTAAGTTCATCCTTCTCAAGCCTTCAAACTTTGTTCTAGTATAGATTTGGATAGGCATCATTTCCTCCACTGTTGTTTGCTTTGCTGTTTACATCTGATTGAATGTTTGCAACAACTACCAGTTTCAAATTGTAGTTGTAAACACATGTTCCTTATGCAGAACAGATCCATTTATTTGCTTATATAATTGTGAAACTTGTTACGTGTCTCCTTGTTTCTCTTTCAGAGTCGTATCTCTTATGCCAGGCAGAACTTTAGGGAAGATAGTGAGCCAAACCATCTTGAGGACAGCGAGATGACCCCAAGGTCCTGTCTTGATGAAGACAGTGAGTTGAAGCTACTCACCAGAAGGTGTGAGACAACCTCTATGCAGTCGCTGCCTCAATCAGTTCAACTTCTTCAGTCTCAACTTAAAGCGGAAAGGCTTGATTCGGCTCAGCTCTGACTTGAAGTCAAAGATGTAATGCAGATGTCAGAGGACTTCCTTGCGCACCAGCATGCCATACAGCTACGGGTGATGCATCTATCATTGACACAACTGAGGTCTAATCAGCTTGTTCGGCTGTTTGGGGGGCTCGACCTGGCCAGGCCTAGTGCCTTCTGAAGTGCTCTCAGTTTTGTATATTCTTTTGTCAGCGCATTTATTTGTGCTGGTGGAAAACTTTGATGCCCAGTGGATGTAATATGTGTAATAGCCGTGATAGCCTAGCGTAAGTTTGCTGCTTATTTATTTCCTTGTTGTCTAGTTTATTTGTTTGGTTGTAGTTAGTGTAGTTCTTTTTCTGTGGTTTCTAGTGGCCGCAATAACCTATTTTTCTAAAACAAGGCCACAATAACCACGGGCTACATATTTACTGTAGTGACACTGTGCCACCTACGGGCCGTAGAAACAATGGGCCTTCTACGGGCCGTAGAAACAATGGGCCTTCTACAGGCCATTAGAAACAATGGGCCTTCTATGGGCCGTATCATCAATGGGCCTTATACGGGCCGTATGATCGATTGGCCAAACATGGACCAATAACAGACTGCATTATGGCCGTAAACGGGCTAGAGTTGGAATCGTCCGTTCATGGGCCAACCATAATGGGTTGTCGTTAATAGGCCGTATTTGAAGACGCTATGAAAACAGCCCAACGTATTAACGGGCCACAAACGGGCCGACTGTAACCATGGGCTGTATTTGGCCCACAAGCAGAAAAATGGCAATAACGGGCCGTAACTAACCGAATGCTGGAAATAGCCCAGGAATAAATGGGCCCTGAGAAGGCCGAAAGATAACATGGGATGGAAACGGCCCAATGGAATAATGGACCGTTAATGGGTATAAAGTGATACATTGTTCATTACGGGCCAGTTTCCCCACGGGCCGTTAGTGGGCCAAGAGTTACAAAGGGCCTCATATGGGCCGAAAGACGTCATGGGCCATACATGGGCCGGAAGTTAAAACGGGCTAGAATCATATTGGACGGCCCAGATGACGCTACAGGGCCTAATTCCTATAGGCTGTAACGGGCCCAGTGTTAGCGGGCTGTAAATGGGCTATATGCGAACAGGCCGTTAACAGGCTTTCCGTGGGCCGGCCCGCCACCTTTTGACCAAGTCAAATGGGCCACCTTTTCACCGGAATGGGCCTCTGTTGGGTCGTGCCACATGTCGATGTATAATAGGCGCCTTCAGTCCAATGAGTGGATGGCATCTGTCCCAACGGTGAGACGACACGTGTTTCCTCCAGCCAATGATGATTTTACAAGTGGAAAATCCCCATTGGTCGGGGCTGTTAACGGGTTATCAGATCCAAAACCGGACCCAATAGCTTAACGGCATTCCATTATAGTGGATGCCATGTGTCGGTCACCCTTGACGAAAGCACTTCTATGACGCGCGATTTATCGTCATGGAAGTGGACACTTCCGTCATGATAATTTTGGTAATGCCATGGAACACTTCTATGACAGCACAGGTATGACTATCTTGATTCTGTCATAAAATCGTCATGGATGTACATGCATGACAAAAAACGCGACCTACTGTGACAAACGCGTATCATCACGGAAGTGTATTTTTTTGTAGTGCTAACATGTTCATCACATTTCCTTTCTTTATAGCATGGACATATGGACTTTTATATGATTCAAAGCAATAGTCTAGTTTTGACATGAAGACTTTAATACTCAAGCATACCGACAAGCAACCATGTCTTTCAAAATATCAACACTAAAGCAAGTTATCCCTAGCCCATTATGCTCAATCATTGATCCATTCATGAAACACACTCGAATATTTGCTACACCCAATGCTCAAATACGATCATAGTGCCCCTTAGTTGGTGTTTTATAAGAGAAGATGGAGACTCAAATTCAAAATAAAAATTGCATAAGTAAAAGAAAGGCCCTTCGCGGAGGGAAGTAGTGATTTGTCGAGGTGCCAAAGCTCAAAGCTTAAATTGAGAGATAAAAATATTTTTGAGAGGCATACTTTTCCCACCAACGAAAACGACTTAGAGATCTCAACACTTTCCATGCTAGATACATCATAGCAGGTTTCCAAACAAAAAATAAAGTTTATTCCTTTGTCCACCGTTACTTTCACTTTCCATGGCTAGCCGAATCCACGGTTGCCCTCCATACCAACACTTACCAAGGAATTTATTATTTGACAACATAAAGTAAATTCATTTTTTATTTTGGGACTTCACATCCCTAATACCTTTGTCGTACTCTCGTGCAATGACAAGTGAATAAACACTCGTCGTGGGAATAACACATCTAGCATGGAAAATATTGGTCACCCTTCACTGCCTCGTGAGTGGTAGAGCACACAAAAGAGAAATATATTTTGAAAATTAGAGATGGCACATGCAAATTTGCATAGAACGGCATGGAAATACCGCATATAGGTAGGTATAGTGGACTCATTGGCAAAACTGGTTTAAAGGGTTTGGATGCATAATTAGTGATCATACTTAGTGCAAAATGAAGGCTAGCAAAAAGATTGAGAAGCGACCAACCAAAAAGTGAAAAATCTCGTACCCGAGCACTAAGCATAAGTAACACCGAATAATGCACCATAAGTAGGATATAAATTTCATTGCATAACTATTGACTTTCGTGCTTGCATAGGGAATCACAAACCTTAACATCAATATTCTTACTAAAGCACAATTACTCATCAACATGACTCACATATCATATCGTCATATCTCAAAACCATTACTAAGAATCAAGGTTATTTTTTCCAATGATCTTCATGAAAGTTTTTATTATATCCTCCTTGGATATCTATCACTTTGGGACTATTTTCATATGTTGCTTTTGATAAGCTCAAACAAATACAAGTGAAGATCATGAGCATAATTCTTTTTTCTTTCTCTCAAAATAATCTAAGTGAAGCAAGATATAATTTCTTAAAATTTCACTAACTCCCAAATAAACCTAAGTGAAGCATGAGAGCATTTCTTCAAAAATAACAAAGCACACCGTGCTCAAAAAGATATAAGTGAAGCACTAGAGCAAGCATAGCATAATTTTTGGCTCTCTCAAAAGGGTGTGTCTAGCAAGGATTCAACACTTAAAACACAAAGAAAAACAAGAAAGACTCATATCATACAAGACACTCCAAGAAAAACTCATAATATGTGATGAATAAAAATATAGCTTCAAGTAAATTACCAATGGTTGTTAGAAGAAAGCAGGGATGCCACTCGGGGGCATCCCCAAGCTTAGTTGCTTGCTACTTCTTTGAATATTATCTTGGGGTGCCTCGGGCATACCCAAGCTTAGCCTTTTGCTAATCCTTATTCCTTCATCCATCGTAAGATCACCCAAAACTTGAAAACTTCAATCACACAAAACTCCAACAAAACCTTCATGAGATCCGTTAGTGTAAGAAAACAAACCACTACTATGAGTACTGTATAAAACCTATTCTTATTTTGTTTTTGCATTATATCTACTGTATTCCAAATTTTATATGGCAAAAACTCATCAAAGAAAACCATAGAATCATCAAAACAAGCACACAACACAAGGAAAACAGAATCTGACAAAAACAGAACAGTCTGTAGCAATCTGAATATTTTGAATACTTCTCTAACTCCAAAAATCTTGCGAAATTAGGAAACCTGGGTAATTTGTATATTAATCTTCTGCAAAAAGAATCAACTCAAAAGCACTTTTCTATTATTTATTGAAACTATTTTCGTGAGTGCATAAGTTTCTATTTTTCAGCAAGATCAAATCAACTTTCACCCAAATCAACCCAAAGGCTTTGCTTGGCATGAAAACTAATTAAAACACAAAAAATACAATCATAATAGTAGCATAATTGTGCTAACACACAAGAACATAAAGCAAAAAGCAAAAATAAATTTTCGTCATTGGGTTGCCTCCTAACAAGTGCTATCGTTTTACGCCCCTAGCTAGGCATAACGCGTAGGATCTAAGTGTTACCATCTATTATCTTTGCTACTTTAGTAAGGGTCTTTTCAAATCCGGGAGGCTCTTTGCGCTCCCTAAATTTTCTGCAAAAGAAACCATCTTGAGATCTAAAATATCCAATCGTTTATAGCAAAGAGAAATCAAAGTGTTCTTACGATTGATACTACCATTGAGATGCTTGAGAGGTTCATTATATTTTTGCAATTCAACCATATGTTTATGCAAATCACCGAGTTTTTCCAAAATTTGGGCTTCCTCTGGGGTGAAATAAAACCCTTTCTTTTGTGGTGGAACTCCCGAAATTCCTTCTAAAATTTCATATGCAGCATTAACATCAAGCTCAATAAAATTCCCTTTTGCGGCAAAATTCAAGAGTTGTCTATGATGCAAAGCCAATCCTACATAAAAATTTCTAAGCAAAATTTTTGCATCTCCCTTTAGATTGCAAACACGGTAAGACACCATGAGCCTATACCACGCATCTTTACAATTTTCTCCTTGTCTTTGTTTGAAGTATAGAACTTCAAAGTCCGGTAACAAAGGAGGAGCATTCAAACTAGCTATAGTGAAACAAGAACATGAATAGATCTGATGAGAAAACGGCGAACGAACAAGAGGGCGAATAAAATGGCAAATTTTTGTGAAGTGGGGGAGAGGAAAATGAGAGGGAAATGGCAAATAATCTAAATTGTAAGGAGATGAGATTTTTGATTAGGAACCTGGTTGATGTTGAAGATCCTCCCCGGCAACGGCGCCAAAAATTCCTTTTGATGTCTGCTAGAACTACGTCGGTATTTCCCCAAAGAGGAAGGGATGATGCAGTATAGCAATGGTCGGTATTTCCCTCGTTGGTGAGAGCAAGGTTATCGAACCAGTAGGAGAACCTCCTCACACCACGTAAACAGCACCTGCACACAAATAACAAATACTCGCAAACCGACGTGTTAAAGGGGTTGTCAATCCCTTTCGGGTACGGCGCCTCAAGATAGGCAAATAACGTGAGATAAAAGTGGTAGATAGGATAAATAGATCGCGGAACAAATAAATTGCAGCAAGGTATTTTTGTATTTTTGGTTTAATATATCTGAAAATAAATGCAATGGAAAATAGTTCGCAAAGGAAAATATGATGAAAAGAGACTCGGGGGCTGTAGGTTTCACTAGTGGCTTCTCTCGAGAAAAATAGCAAACCGTGGGAAAACAATTACTGTTGGGCAATTGCTAGAACTTTGAATAATCATGGCGATATCCAGGCCATGATCATTAAATAGGCATTACGTCCAAGATTAGTAGACCGACTCCTGCCTGCATCTACTACTATTACTCCACACATCGACCGCTATCCAGCATGCATCTAGTGTATTAAGTTCATGGAGAAACGGAGTAATGCAATAAGAACGATGACATGATGTAGACAAGATCTGTTTATGTATTTATGTAGATATAGAGCCCATCTTTTTATCCTTAGTAGCAACGATACATACGTGTCGGTTCCCCTTCTATCACTGGGATCAAGCACCGTAAGATCGAACTCACTACAAAACACCTCTTCCCATTGCAAGATAAATAGATCAAGTTGGCTAAAATAAGCCCAAATACTGGAGAAGAAATACGAGGCTATAAGCAATCATCATATAAGAGATCAAAGAAGACTCAAATAACTTTCATGGATAGAAACATAGATCTGATCATAAACTCAAAGTTCATCGGATCCCAACAAACACACCGCGAAAAGGCTTACATCATATGGACCTGCAAGAGACCATTACATTGATAATCAAGAGAGAGAGAGAGGAAGCCATCTAGCTACTAAGTACGGACTCGCAGGTCTACAAAGAACTACTCACACATCATCGGAGAGGCACCAATGGAAGTGGTGAACCCCTCCGTGCTA
Source organism: Triticum aestivum (assembly GCF_018294505.1). NCBI lineage: Eukaryota > Viridiplantae > Streptophyta > Magnoliopsida > Poales > Poaceae > Triticum > Triticum aestivum. The sequence goes on from NC_057807.1 coordinate 516,299,781, forward strand.
GTGTCTAGATTGGATTTGGTGGTTCTGGACTCTGCGGTGGCTGGAATTGATTTTCGTCGACTCCTTTAGGCTTTCTGGAATATTGGGGTATTTATAGAGCAAAGAGGTGGCTCAGGGGGCACCCGATGTGGGCACAACCCACCAGGGCGCGCATGGGCCTCCTAGCGCGCCCTGGTGGGTGCTGCCCTCCTCGAGGCACCCCCTAGGTGCAGCCTTGTCCCACTGGATTTCTTCTGGCCAAAAAAAAGCCTCAAAAAGTTTTGCTACGTTTGGAATACGTTTGATATTGATTTCCTGTGTTGTAAAAAACATGCAGAAAACTGCAACTGGTACTGGGCACTATGTCAATAGGTTAGTACCAGAAAATGATATAAAATGACTATAAAATGATTGTAAAATATCCCAGAATGATAATATAACAACATGGAACAATGAAAAATTATAGATACATTCGAGACGTATCAGTCCTCAACTAGTCCAATTATGTCAAAGAAAAAGGCCGCTGCTAGACGTGGATCGAGGCCAAGTCCTCATAAGAAGCAAGTTGCTTTTCAAGTTCCATCTGATGACGATGAAGCTGAAGATGAAGAACTTGCTGAAATCATCAGGACAGGCAAGAAAGGGCCGCTAGAGCCAAAGGAAGTGTTGTGCCTCTCATGCTGGATCCGAAGAAGATCCTGGACTTCAATGACCTCTGGCACAAGGATCCAAACACTCCTATGCCTGATCTAAACCTCGCTCCTAGCCAAAGTCATATGTTGACGGCCTTCATCAATGAAGAAAAATGGAAATTTGAGAAGGCCAGACAAGTCAAGAAGGCCCAGTATTGAAAGGAGAGATTTCTGAACAAAAATGTTCTGAATATGACTCCTGAAGAACTTGTAAACATGCAAAAGGAGATCAAAAACCTTAGCAATGAATTTGACACTAATCATGCAGATTGGCTAGGTGCCAAGGTCAGATTCGTCAAACTCTCCAAGACCCTCAAGCTGAATGTTGTAGCATCACTGCATATAACAAATTCCTCAGGCTAATGCTTTTGTTTAGACTGCTGAAGAAACTGAAAGCATAGCTGATGAAAATCAGGCTGCTGATGAAACTAAAAATACCAAGGCTGTTGAAGAAATTCAAGCCTCTAATGAAATTTCCAGGGTAACCGCCAACGTTGCGCCTGAAGTTCAAGCCAGGCCAGTTGAAGCATTTGCTGCGCCTGAAGAAACTGAGAATGCCTGGGCTACTGAATCAGTCGTGCCTGGATAAATAGAACCAACCTCATCTGCTCCTCCTGCAAAGTCATCAAAATGAAGAATGTCAACCTTCCTTCTACATCAGAAGTGAAGAAAACCAAGGTTGTAGAGAAGGTACCTATAAAGAAAAGTAAAGCATCAACGACTTCAGAGTCTTCAGCTCCCAAGAAAGTGAAGACTTTGACAAGTTCCTTCACAAACCTCATTGATGTTGTTCCAATCTCTGTTGTGCCATCAAAGGAAATTGTTCTTTTTGGTGAAGAATATGTCATACCAGATGACATTAGTGAGGAAAATCCTTCTGCTGCTTCTTTAGAGCAGTTGGATGAAGAAATTGAAGTGGAAGATATCCCTTCAACCCCACTAGTATCATCGCCCATGCCTCAGTTCACTGCTGAAGAGGCGGGCGTTGAAGAAATGGAAGATGAGGATGTGGGCATTGGATCTACAACACCAGTTATAAATGATGACTATTGGGAAAGACATCATCCTAATTCACCATTGACCACACCTCTGCATCAAATTCCTTGGTCCCATCTACAAATTGAAGAAATTCAAACAGGATTTGATGAACGTCAAACATCACTTCTTTCCATCCCCAAAGAAGATCCAGTTGTGACAGCTAAAAAATTGGAAGAACCAACCACTTCTGAAGAACCTGAAGCTTCAATTCCTCAGGAAGTCTTTAACTGTAAATCTTTGGCCGAAGCAACAAAATCCTCATTCTAAACGCCCAAAGTTTAAAGCTGATGATTTCTTCACTGAGCACCATTTCTTCATGGAGTTTAATCCTTATGACTTAGCAAGACTTCGATGCAAGAGGTTTTGGACTGCCAGTAACATGAACTTCTATTCATCACTCTTATTTGGTATGGACAAGGTATTTGAGCACCGTCAAATTCCTCATGTGGACATGGAGTCCCTCACATGCTTCCAACCTGTCCTGAGTGTTCTTCATGACAGTGAACTCTTGAACTTCTGGGCTGACATCTATGACTGGAATGAAGAGCTAATTCTTAAATTCTACGCTACACCGCACCTCACTGGAAATGTATAGCTGATGTGAATTCATGGGTGCTTGACTGGATGATAGAGAACACGCACTACAAAGCTCCGGCCTTTGAATTACTTCATGACACTCCAATTAGTCCTCCTGCTGAAGGTGCAAGGCTTCTATATGAAGAACCTGAACTCTCTCACCATCTGATGCAAGTGCTCATGAAGCCTTTGAAACCTGGCCAAGCTCCAAGAATTACATTCCTTGTGAAGGAATTGCTATATGTGCCAAGGACGATCTACCGCATTCTGACCAAAACCCTCAGTCCAATCAAAGGCCACAACTCTGATGAAGAAGTGGTTGTTGGCATCATGAAGAATTTGCTGTTCAATATCATGCATGGCATTCCCATAAATGTAATGCCCCGGATTTGATGCACCAGGTGTCTGCCAGTTTTTCACCATAGTTGCCATGTCATTTGCTTGCGTGTTGCATTTTTCCATGTCATCATGTGCATCTCATTTTAAATACGTGTTCGTCTCATGCATCCGAGCATTTTCCCCGTTGTCTGTTTTGCAATCCGGCACTCCTATGCCCTCCGGCGTTCCCCTTCTGTCTCTCGTTGTGAGAGGGTGTTAAACATTCTCGGAATGGACTGAGTCTTGTCAAGCGGCCTTGGTATAGCACCGGTAGACCGCCTGTCAAGTTTCGTGCCATTTGGAGGTCGTTAGATACTCCAACGGTTAACCGCGTAGCCCGAAACCCTCCTTTCTCTTTGCAGCCCAACACCTCTTCCCACAGCCCACCAAACCCATCCTAACCCCCTCCATGCTCTTGGTCGCTCGATCACGATCACGTGGCCAAAAACCGCTCCTCATTTGGACTCCCCTAGCTCCTAGAATCTATAAATATGCCCCTCCCCCCCAAAATTCGCAGATGAATTCTCCCCCCAAAACCCTAGCTTTTTCCCTCTCCGCCGCCGGACGCGTCCGCCCCCGGCCGGACACGTC
>NC_057807.1:516303484-516306446 GCF_018294505.1 Triticum aestivum
CGCCGCCCGTCGCCGTTTGCCATCGCCGCCATGGCGCCCGTGCCGCGCCCAGCGCCCTTCGCCGCTGCCGCACCGGATCCGGCTAGATCCGGACGGACCAGTCGTCCCTGCCCCGACCCCGGCCACCAGAGCCCTCGCCGGCTCTTCCTCCTTCCCCAACTCCGGCGAGCTCGCGCCGCTGCCTCGTGGATCGCGCCCGTACCAGATCTGGATCCCGAAGGTTGACTTTGTTTTTGCCTAAGTCCCCGAATTATTTACATTATCATGCCATGTTCATTGCATCATATCTCTATGCATACTACTCCGTTTTGTGCGTGTAATATATCAAATGGTTCTCCTCAAAAAGTACTTCATTTCATTCCATTGCATCATGTTCATTTGAGCTCATCTTGATGCCTGAAACATCATTGCAAGAGTGCTATATGATGTTGTCTGCTGTCTGTTAACAGAACATGCTCATTTGTCATTTTTGCCATGTTTGATGTGTGCATCTTATGAGGTTGATGTCTACATGTGTTTTGAACTATGCCATGTCATCTTTACGGATGTGCTTACCATGTATTATTTTGATTAATGTGGTGACTAGCACAAGCATGCAAACTAGGCTGCGTGATGTTGCTGATTTTAGTCCCTGTTCTGCTGTTATTTTTATGCCATGTAAACTTGATGCTACAGAGATATCCGTGCATATTTTGAGATACTTCAGTAAGGATATTTTGAACATATGGTTTCTCTCTAGCCATTCATGCCCCTATTTGCAATTATGGAGTAGTCTAGCATGTCATTTTCATGCTCTACTTTTGCTACAAAATGTTTCCTGGCAGATTGTTTACATATTCAATTTTGCCAAGGTTGTTGTAGTTGATCCTTGCATGCTATGAACTTGTTCTTGCCTTGGTTTGTTTCATAAACATGTCTTCTTGCTGATTCTATGCTTATATTGTCATGCAATGACTTGTGGTGAGTGAATCAAGCTTGTTAAGTAGGGTACTTGCTGTTACTATTTTGCTAGACTGAATCTGTTATTTCGTGATGCTATGTAAATCTGTTGCTACTAGTCATTCTATGCACAATCTGGAGATGTTCACTAAGGATGATTTGTTATACATGTCATGCTATATCCATCCATGCCCCTGGTTGCAATTATAGCCTGCTGTAGCTTGTTGTAAACTTGCTCCAAAGTTGCTAAATAATGTTGCTGTCAGCCTGTTAACATTAAGTTCAGTTCTTGCCATGATTGTTGTTAGTGATCCATGCACCCTATGAACTTCCTCTTGCCATGCTTAGCTTCATAAACATGTCTTCTTACTTTTGGTTGCCTTTTCATGCCATGTATTGATCTGTGGTGAGTGGTTCAAGCTCATCAACATGCCTACTTATCGTTGTTCCTGCCATGTTTGCATCTGTCATATAACTTGCTATGTTTATATGGGTGCCATCATATCTTCTGATCCTTTTTGGCTCATGGTCAGTAAAGGACTTTTGTTATATGCATTTATTAGTATCATGCCATGCCTTTGTTTGCCATGTTAAGTTCCTGTAACATGTTGTTTGATAGCTCTAAACATTGCAATCTGATGTTATTTTCTGCAAAGTCTGAACTGTTATTATTTGCAATCTTGCCATGTGTGTTTGAGCATGTTCTAGTGATTTATGGAGATAGCTCAGTGTTCATGTTTTGTTATGCTTTACCTGTACATCATGCCCATGACTTTTGTTTTCATGTTGAGATGCAGTAGCATGTTGTTTTGGTGCTTGCAATATGCCTAGTTGCTGTTTTGGACAGATTGTTGCTATAACTTGTAGTGTGTGTGTGTGTTGAACCGTTGCTCCATTTTGAGTGTGCTCTATATGAAACTTGCTTAGTTTCGCATGTAGTTTCATATTATCATGTTGCATTCATGTTTTGAGGTGTTTGCTTGATGTTCGAATGCATTTTGCATCAATGCCATGTTTAACTTGTTTTGCTCATATCTTCTAGGCCGTAGCTCCGAACTAAATGAACTTTATATGTAACTTGACTAGAATCTCGTGTAGATCATCTTGGTGCATCTTAACTTGCTGTTTAACAAATTGAACATTAGGTTTATTCAGATCTGGACCAACTTCGAAATTTGCATATGAGGACTTACCGGAATTGTTATATGTTGTTTCCGGCCTCATTTAAACTTGCCTTGATGTGTTGCTCTTGTTTGCATCATCTCTTGGCATGAGTAGTTCATGTAGCCTTGTCATGCATCATGCTTGTTGTGCATCATGCCTTGTTCATGTGTGGTGTGTTTACCTTGTTGTGTGCTTCTTTTCGATAGTTCCTGTTTCGTTGCGATCGTGAGGATTTGTTCGTCTACGCTTGGTTTGGCTTCATCCGTTCGTCTTCTTCATGGACTCGTTCTTCTTCCTAGCGGGATTTCAGGCAAGATGACCACTACCCTGGATCTCACTACTATCATTGCTATGCTAGTTGCTTCGTTCTATCGCTATGCTGCGCTACCTATCATTTACTCTTCAAGCCATCCCAAATTGCCATGAACCTCTAACCTTTGACACCCTTCCTAGCAAACCGTTGCTTGGCTATGTTACCGCTTTGCTCAGCCCTCTTATAGTGTTGCTAGTTGTAGGTGAAGTTGAAGATTGCTCCATGGTGGACAGGATTTTGGTTGGGATATCACAATATCTCTTATATTATTAATGCATCTATATACTTGGTAAAGGGTGGAAGACTCGGCCTTATGCCTGGTGTTTTGTTCCACTCTTGCCACCCTAGTTTCCTTCATACCGGTGTTATGTTCCCGGATTTTGCGTTCCTTACGTGGTTGGGTGATTTATGGGACCCCCTTGACAGTTCGCTTTGAATAAAACTCCTCCAGCAAGGCCCAACCTTGGTTTTACCATTTGCCTCACCTAGCCCTTTTTACCTTGGGAGTCGCGCTCTCGAGGGTCATCTTTATTTTACCCCCCCCCC